>NC_141148.1:16650328-16809078 GCF_053477565.2 Lygodium microphyllum | reverse complement strand
GGTCTACAGTGGCATGCTTTGTGACAGTCATTATGCCTATGGTCTATGCTTGACCTTTCGGTACATGCTTTGATGCATATGTTAAAAATGCATGCTTCTTATATTGTTTGTGTTTGATTGCCACTTGGGGCTTCAATTGCGCTTTCATTTGCATACTTTGGAGCTCTTGGATGCTTATTTGGGTTGTCAAATATTTGACGTTGACTGTTACATGATGTATTGGATGTTATAAGTGATGCTTGACCAATCCCTTGCTCTAGATGCTTCGTTGGCATACGGTCTTGGCTCCATGATGCCTTATGTATTCACATGCTATCTTTGAGCTTAGTTGCTCAATTGACATTGATCTTTCTGCCAATGGAGATTCATGCTATCTCTGGATATTGCAGAGCTTGTGGTTTATGCAATTGAGCTTCTTGAGTAGATGAGACTAGGATCTCTTACATGTCTATGCTCCTGATAGATACTTGTATGTATTTGATGCTTTTGGGCTGATTTGATCCATCTTCTCTTTGAGCATACATCATCCTATCAGTTACACATACACCTAGCTTGGCTTACTCTCTAAGTTCTTTATGCCAGGGCTTGTATCCTTCTACTGACATCAATTTCTCTAAACACATTTGGGTGTTTGGCTCATGGTTCTTGGCTGCTACAATGTTTGTTACATCCCCACTTCATGCAGGATATAACTTGGTAGTCATACTTGACTTTGGATCACTGTTAGCTCATTGTTTACTCTCTTTTTCTCACCACTGTGATTTATTACAACAAGGTATTTTTTGTGGATCGTGATATATTTACTTAGCTTAATCATGTCCTTTTGATATACTTTTGGTACGATTTGGTGGACAGCTAGTCATTTTAGTCATTTCTCTTATTTTCAGCTTATTTTGGTAGTACTTTTGGCATGTTTATTGCTAATTACAGCAGACTATTTTTTGCAATTCTGCCTCTATTTGACTCATTATGGGTGGTCATCTCAAAGATACTGCTTTGTTTAACATTGTTAAGTTGGATGGCACCAACTATGGCTATTGCAAGTCTCAAATATGGCAGATTTTGGTGCAGAAAATGCATATTAATCCATTAAGAAAGTTATTAAACATGAGAACATTGATGATGATGACTAGGCTGATTTAGATGCACTATGCAAGTCCACTATCATTTTGTCACTCTCTGAAGAGGTCCACAATAATGTTGTTGTAGATGAAGATCAGAGTGCATGGAATTCCTATGGAAAAAGATTCAAGAACTTCATGCAAAGCAGAGTCATACTTCACAAATATATTGTCTTAAACAGTTGATGGATCTCCGCATGAAGGAGAGGATCCCATTGTCTGCTCACTTTGGCCAATTTCATTCTATCATGAAGAATCTGCTTCAATAGGGTATTGAGTTTCAAAATAATTTGCATCCTTTATTTCTGCTTGGTAGTTTACCTGAGTCTTGGGATGTATTTCGCACTGCGATCTGTACCAACAAACTTGATGGGCTGAAATGGACAAATGTGGAGAGTACTCTTTTGATTGAAGAAATTAACAAGAAAAACAATTATGCTTCCCACAGTTCACATGCTTTATCCGTTAAAGGTGGCAAAAGTGGTAAGAAAGATAATGGTTGTCATGGAAAGAACTCTTAGAAGTCCCGATCTAAGTCACGTGGATGCAGCAAGTCCCGTGGTGGATGTATGTCTGATCTTACATGCCATTATTGTGGGAAAGAAGGACACATACGACCGTAGTGCCATAAGATATGCAATGACAAAAGCAAAGAAAAGAAAAAAGAAAAAGTGCAGGAGAAATCCAATGATCGCAACATTATACGTGCAAATTCCAACGTAAAGATTGAGGAGATAACTGTCATGCAACATGACGAGTACGATGGTGACTACATCTTAGCAGCCCCTTCATGTGATGCCTCTTAGCTGACCAAGGCTCAATCTATGCATGCACAATATTGGCTCTTGGATTTGGGTGTGCCTTTTCATGTGACCCCCTATACCGTGAGTGGTTTCATACCCACTATCACAATGTATCTAGTATTGTGCGCTTAGGTGATGCTCAATCTCTTGCTATTGTTGGCATTCGTGATGTCACTCTATAGTTTCCCTCTGGTAGCACTTTTGTTTTGTATAATGTACGTCATGTACCCACATTGACTAAAAGCCTTATGTTTGTTGGGCAGCTTGATGATGCAGGTTATCATATATGCTTTGGTGATTCTGCATGGAAGATAACTCGTGGTAGACTTGTTTTTACAAGAGGTGCCAAGTCTGGCAAACTTCACCCCTTGGTTGTATTTGGTACTATTGGCCATGTTTTGTCAAAGGGTTCTATCCCACATGTATCTCTCAGCCATGCTAATCTTAGACATATGTCACTTAAGGGAATGAAAATGCTTAGTGCTTTCCAATATCTTCCACCTTTTGGCTACTCGCATTTTGAGTCATGTGATCATTGTTTATATGGCAAGCAAACTAGAAATTCGCATAAAAAGTTTGCTATTCCACACATGGGTGAGCCTTTGGCTCTTGTGCATTAAGATGTATGTGGACCCATGCCCTGTCAGTCATTGCAGGGTGCATTTATTGAAAATTATTCATGTAAGGTTTAGGCTTATCCCATAAAGCAGAAATGTGATGTCGTGGCAATATTTTAGCGTTGGCTTGCTTTAGCAGAGAACCAGTTTGGACATAGGCTAAAATGCCTAAGGACCGATAATGGGGGTGAGTACGTCTCACATGCCTTTTAGCAATTTCATGACGAGAGGGGTATTAAGCGTCAATTAACCACCCCTTACACCCCTCCCCAAAATGTATGGTTGAGCATATGAATAGGACTATCCAAGAGAGGGTCCACAGTGTACTTAGCCAAGTAGGCTTACCACATCATTTTGGGGCTGAAGCAGTCTCTACTGTCATGCATCTCATTAACAGGTCACCTTGCAGTGGTATTGACTTCCAGGTTGCAGAGGAGGTATGGACAAGGAAGCCTCCCTCATATGCTCATTTGTGTGTCTTTAGATGTGAGGCCTTCTTCCATGTGCCTAAGGACAAATGCAATAAGCTAGATCCTAAAAGTGTGAAATGCATTTTCCTTGGCTATGGAGATGCAGGTGAGATAGGATATCATCTTTGGGATCCATAGGCACAGAAAGTGATCCGCAGCGATGATGTTGTATTCCATAAGGAGAAATGGCATATGCAGCAGCCTAAGAAAGTTGTTGAGATATGCGAGGTTATCTTTCAGGAGAAGCCCCTTGTGCCCAAACAGCCAGCTAGATAGCCTACACACAGCAGAGCCGATCTTCATGGCCAAGATATTTGAGATGTTGGATAAGTAGCACATCTTGCATTGAGGTGTTCTACTAGATATAGATGACCTCTTGACCATTATGAGACCTCCATAAATTATGTATTGGTTATACAAATGCAGGAGAGCCTCACACTTATGATGAGGCTATGGGCATGGGTGATAATCACTCCTGGGAGAATGCTATGCAATCTTAGATTGACAAATGCAGGAGACCTCCATAAATTATGTATTGGTTATACAAATGCAAGAGAGCCTCACGCTTATGATGAGGCTATGGGCATGGGTGATAATCACTCCTGGGAGAATGCTATGCAATCTTAGATTGACTCATTGCACAAGAATCGTACATGGGATTTGGTTTCCTTGACTAGTGGCAAGAGGGCTTTGCCTTGTAAGTGGGTGTACAAGTTAAAAAGTGCCCCTAGACACCCCTGGCTAGCATTCAAGGCCAAATAGGTAGCAAAGGATTTCAAGTAGGAGCATCGTGTTGACTTTGATGAGGTATTCTCTCATGCGGTTAAGATGACCACCCTACGCTTAGTCTTGGCTTTAGTGGTTACACAGCTTGACTTAGACTTGTATCAGCAGTTGGATGTCAAGAGGGCTTTCTTGCATAGGGACTTGCATGATGAGATATGGAGCAGTCTAAGGGCTTTGCAAAGCTTGGCAGGGAACACCTAGTGTGTAAATTGAGGAAGAGTCTTTAGGGCTTGAAGCAGGCACTTAGAGAATGGTACCACAAATTTGATGCATTCATGCAGTCACAGTGCTACAGCCATAGTGCTATGGATCTGTGCTTATACTTGAAGAAAGCCCGTAATGGTTCATTATTGATTTTGGTACTCTATGTGGATGACATGCTTTTAGCAAGGAAATCTCATGATGAGCTAGATTTTCTTAAGGCTCAGCTCAAGAAGAGCTTTGAGATGAAATATCGAGGACATGCCTCTCATATACTTGGTATGTGCATTATGTGTGATAGGTCTCAGGGGACTACTCTATCTCTCACATAACGAGTATATCCATAAAGTCCTTGAGCACTTCCGTATGCATGATGTGAAGTGTATTGGCTATCCATTGCCTTCTCCTATGAAGGTATCATAGGAGATTGTCCAGGGGCCAGGATGGCCAAGATTCCCTATGCATCTGCAATGGGCAGTCTTATGTATGCCATTGTAGCCACCCATCCATATATTGCATTTGCAGTTGGTGTTGTGCCACATTATATGGCTATACCTGGCAAGAGGCATTGGGATGCCGTGAAGAATATCATGAGATACCTGAAGGGCATTACTGATATGTGCATATGTTATGGTAGCCAAGATACAAGTGTCATGGGATACACTGACTCTGACTATGCAAGACATGCAGATATAGTAGGAAGTCCACTTCTAATGTAATAAACCCCCCCCCCCCCTTCGCATGTTCCATAGGAACCCCCCTATAATTTTCCACTAAAATTATTGCAAATTTTTTTATCTCCCCCCTGCTGAAGCCGAACAGGTGGCGGGGGGGGAAGAAGAGAAGATAATGACGATGATAATGATGAAGGGGGAGGCCACATGGCCTACCATTCCCCTGGCCATCTTGCCCAATCCGTGACCACTTGGGGGGCTGAGAACTCCCCTACCACCATGCAAACATTGTCAGGTGGTGGGTGGGGTGAGACACCACCCCATACCACCTTCCCCCATCCCCCCATTGTAAAACCATTATTCCCCTTCCCCCCCCCCCCCCCAATGGCAAGAGAGAAAACACGCATCGACACACTGCACTCACATAGAGAGAGAGAGAGAGAGAGAGAGAGAGAGAAGGTTCTTTTTTTCCCCTCCTTAGAGGGAGACCACACGCACTCCCCTTTTTCCTCTACCACCTTGCAAGCTTATTTATCCCATTTGTCCCTCTATTTCAGCAAGTGGCTGCTGAAGTTCTTGCAGTGGTTTCCCCTAAAAGAAAAGAAGATCGAGAATGGCCCCCAAGCAAAAAATATCGCGTGCGCGTGGTGATCCCACAACCAGCAATGAAGCTTCGAGCAAGGGTATCACTATAAGTACAACTACATTACCGGATATAAGAAATGCATTTCCAAATGAAGCTTCAAGCAAGGGCATCACTATAAATACAACTACAATACTAGATATTATAAATATATTTCCAAATCGTTAGATGCTTGCTTTGATTTCCGCATGAGATACATCAAGTCCCATACTATGCCGCATGAGAATAGGTAATTAAAAGGGATAAATTCCATCTTTATAATTGTAGGATGCATATCCAAGTGTAAGAATTAAAATTAGAAAAAAGAAAATTGCACTCAACCGTGTATGATAAACGCATCTACACCTAAGTGTAATTAGCGATGCAAAATTTATACTCGGTTGTGATTAAATAGAATCATGTGTACCCAATGAGATTGATAGATTAATCTTAGTTAAAGGGGTTATTTTTCACCTAGATTATCGTAGGCATCCTCAAGTGGCCCAATAAACCCTGGACGATAGTTGTAAAATCACTGTCAAGATAATCAAAATATTATCTATGATAAATCTCCATAAGAACATTGGTTTTTACCTTCATGATAAATTAGAAGGGTCACCAAGATGACGATCTCCAATATCGTTTTCATAGAAAAGCATGCAATTACCTATAGCAAATGGATGCCCACTATTGCGCAAGTTAGGATTTTTCACATTTATCTAATCTCCGATAGAGTTACTCTTGTTGGGCAAGAGGATTGCATAACGATTTCCGTCATGGAATCAGGAGACAAGAAATTCTAGAAAAGTTACTTAGAGACTTAATAGATTCAAACCAAGATATGAATGGCTGACTAGAAACTCAGATAGACTTACCTAAGCTTCGTACAAAACTTTAATCTGGGAGACTATGTAAACTTTTGGTAGATGTTGAAATTTGAACCTAAGATCAATAGTTTGAATGCTCAATCGAAAAATAAGGATAAGTATCCTCTAGTACTGCTTGGTTGTATCTTACAAGGTAATGCTTGTATGAAGCCTTGACATGCACCCTAAGCAAAAGAAGGTAGCATTAAGCAAAACTCGCCCTTAGATCCCAAGGGGGAGAGCAAGTATGCAGATGAAAATATTATCGCGTCTATTCTTGCACTATTTGGAAAAATACAATTGGTTTTGTTGGTTAATCAAACAACATCCTAAATGCTTTTACAATCAATTGATTGTTGGATTGTCGTTTGGATGATTATTCCAAGTGCTTGTGATTAATGGTGGTCTATGATGACAAATTGCTATGGGAATAAAGGAATGTTTTCTTAGAAGATGATATTAGGGCTGATTGCCTTGACTGTGCTTGATTCTTAAATGAATTAATTAAGGAAAGGTTCTTTGCACGGGTGGATCACCTCCATGATTGCAAAAAGGGCATTGCTCGATACATGGGTCGAAGGTTGAGTGGTGAAAAGGCCAACCACGTGAATAATAAAGGTTCACTCCTAGGCAACTTGTGGGTCAGGGGAGCTCTGGACACCCCTTGCCAAGTCCGGCTTGGACTTGAGGATCTCCATGGCCCCAACGTCTGTGGCATTGGAAAATCCTATTCTAGATAAAGGATGGAAATTGTGGTGCCATGTGATTTGGACCAACTACTTCTACATGGCAGAAGGGACATATAAATTCCCCTGTATGGACAGGGGACAAAGATTAAGTTGAAGATAAGTTAAGGAACTTATTTGAACTTGTTGGCCAAAAGGATTGCTTGCTCTGTATTCATGTTTGTGCTATAAATTACACAAATGAACCATGTTCCCTAAAAGGCTTAATTAAGGAAACTGACGTTAAATGTCACACATAATTGTGGTAGGGCCTAATTAAATAACTAAAGAACACCTATTGAGGGAAGCGAGTGGACTGAACCCCCGATAGGTCCGACTTATGATAGGGTGGTCCTAGAGAATTGGGAGGCTTCTCACAAAGTTTTACCGCGACTGACCCTTAGAAATTGTTAGATTAGAACCCCGATTCATGCCGTTCTAGGGGATCAGAATGGGACTATGCCCTACGGGTAGAGAGCTTGAGCAACACATCCCTCTTGTTTCCCATTCTCTTTGAACCAAGTGCGGCATGGATCTGCTTTGGCTTGGGTATCTCTGAGAAAAGTGGGATGTCCAAGACCCCGACGCTAGAATGATGTCAGGAGACCTTGACCACTAGGGACCCAAATTTCAGATCGATCCCAGTGGGTTCGACCGTGAAGATTCCATTGCGAGGCAAACTCGAGAAACCCTAGGCGACAAACCCTATAACATTCCATGGGAGTGTGAGCAACATCGCTTAGATTCATCTCTTTGATGGACCGCTAAAAACGTGCCTGGACAACCAATAGGCAGGCACGTTACATCTGGCTATGTGTTCACTTTTGCAAGGAGGCCATTTGGTTTGGTCATTTGGTGCTAACCTTGATATTGCAAATGCTAGGTCCCTATGTTACATTCGGATTCTATGAGTGCTATCCAGTTAGCCAAGAATGTGGTCTTCCATGCGAAGATGAAACACATTGAGGTGAGATATCACTTTATTCGTAAGGTCATTGTTGAGGACACATCTATTGACCTTGTCAACATCTCAATTGACCAAAATTTTGCAGACTTGCTCACAAAAATCCTCTCTCTATAGAGCACTTTGGCTTCCTTAGGAGGGTGATGGGGGTAAAGACGCCTCTACCTAGCCGCCTATGTATTACTACACTGACAGTACTCGTGCCTACACACTGCAAGCATGGCACGTGCCCATTACTGTCACTTTATTATTTATTCTTTCAGTGACATTTGAATAAAGGGAAGGTTTGTCACACAGTGCAACTGTTGGAGTTCCCACATTGTGTGTGTCTCTCTCTCTCTTGCTCTTACTCCTTCCACCATAGCTTTTGCTCCCACCCACTCGTGCTTCCACTTCAGGGCTCACCTCCCTTCATTTACATAATCATCCATCTAGATGTAGAGAAGAAGGCCCCTCTAGAGAAACTTTACAAAGACTAGGAGCGAGTATGGTGGACTATATTTTAGGACCCTTATCTCTCATCCCCAATGTACAATATTTGAGAGTCTCCCCTCATCCAACCAATGGAAGTGGAAGTTGACCATGCTTACTTATAGTTTACCATCACCTAAGACATGATGTGATCCCTGCTATGAGTACTCATTAGAGATTCCCCAAGTATCACTTTACCAAATTGACAACAAGTGCCTACTCAAATCACCTCTATTGGAGTTTGCAGGAGATGGATCCTCACATATCCCTAGAGTCCATAGTACAGCTTGCTAGAGCATTTCACACCTCATCTCTATTGGAGTTTGCAAGAGATGGATCCTCACATATCCCTAGAGTTCATAGTACAGCTTGCCAGAGCATTTCATACCTCATCTACCATGCACTTTTCCCATGCACATCCCCATTCTACCCCTCCAAGAAGCAAGAATGGCCCATGAATAGCTACTACAACCAAGAGTGCAAGGAGATCTATCTTCATCTACACAATGAAAGGTGGAGCACGAGGTAAGAGAATAAGAGGAAGTAAGAGGATGCAAGAGCTCTAGAGATTCAAGAAACAAAGAGCAAGATGGTATGTGGAAACTCCAACATTCACAATGTGTGACCTCCCTTTCCTTATTCTATTTTTGTAGAAAGAATAAAGACTAAAGTGATAATGATGGGTGGCCACCACCTTCAATGTACAAGTGTACATGTATTGTATACAAAGTAAATGTAGGGAGCTAGGCACATGCCACCTTTAACCCCCAACAACCTCCCACTTAAAGGCGAATGTGCTTGTGTGGAGAAAAAAATTTAAAAAGTGACAAAGTACAAGATGTACATATAAGTATAACAGAATGAGAAATAGGCGTCGTCTCATCCTACGCCTATTAACTTCCTAAGGAAGGCATAGCAATCCAGTGGGAGACCTTTAATGAGAATACCATCAGGATTCTCCTTAGTCTAGATCTTGACAAGCTCTATCTGCTTGTACTCAATCACCTCCCTAATGAAGTGATAATAGACTTGATGTACTTGGTCTTTGCATGAAAGATCGGATTACATGCTAATTGAATGACAATGAGTCCAAATGCAATGTAGAAATCACAATTGTACCAAGGTTTGCAACCACACAACATAACCATAAGGCTTGCTTGCAAGTCTTAGTGGCTACAATATATGCAACCTCAATAATAGACAAGGCTATGTATGTTAACACCTTTGACATCCAAGAAATAGCATTTCTACACCTTGGGCATCTAAGAAATAGTACCTCCAACAAAGGTGAAGACATAGCCAGAGGTAGACTTCCTACTATCTTCATGTCTGGCATAATTAGATTCAGTGTAGCCCATGACTCCAATATCCTGGCCATCATAAAAAATGCATATATTTGCAATGCCCTTAAGGTCTCATGATACCCTTCATGGCATCCCATTGTCACCACCCGAGTGTCACCATATAACAAGACACAACTCCCACTGCAAATGCTATGTCAGGTCTAATGGCTATCATGGCATACATCAAGCTGCCCTCTATGGATATATATAGGATCTTGGCCATCTTAGGCTTCTCATCATCTGACTAGAGACAATCTGCCTAACTAACCTTCACATGAGAAGGTAATGAGTAGCCAAATGGGCTTACCACATTGCATATGGAATCGCTTAAGAACTTTATGAATGTACTTCTTTTGTGACAAGTAGAGGAGTCAGAGCAATCACTCATAATGTACATACCAAGTATGCGATAAGTATGTCCCATGTTCTTCATCTTAAATCTCTTCTTGAGTTGAGTCATCAACATATAACACCAAAATAATCAAGCTATCATCATGGATCTTCTTCCTATAAAGACATGGATCCATATCACTGCGGGAATACCCTTGTGAATGCATAAAGGTATCAAGCTTATGATGCCATTCCCTAGGTGCCTTCTTAAGTCCATCAAGACTCTTTCTCAACTTGCACACTAGGTATTCCTACCTTGTTCCTCAAGGCTCTTAGCATGCTACATATAGATATCCTCCTGCAAGTCCCCATGTAAGAAATCCGCCTTAATATCCATATGATATAAATCCATATCCATCTGTGCAGCCAAGACCAATACCAAGAAAAGACTAGTCATCTTGACCAAAGGGAAGAATATCTCTTCAAATCAACTCTCTTTTCCTATTTAAAATCCTTAGTAACCAAGAATATATTGTATATTGACTTAGAGTGACCAGGGATGCTCTTCAACTTATACACCCACTTGCATGGCAATTCATGTTTACCATCTTACAAGAAAACCAAATTCTATGCATGATTTTACTGCTGTGAATCAAACTCATACTACATGGCCCTCTCCCAAGAGTGACTATCACCTCTACACACAACCTCCTCATAAGTGAGAGGCTCACCAAAATCCATCAATATGACATAATGCATAAAGGACTCAAAATGATCACAAGGACGTGAGGCTCTAGCAAAGTGTCTCAAAACTAGCTATGGGGCCTGAACTACATGGCCTCTCTATTTAACATCATGATCCTAGGGATCTTGAGCTACTACATCATCATCAGTTGATGCATGTTATCTAATTGGGGCTAGCTGTATTGTAACAGAAGGATCCTCCTGAAAGATCACCCTGTGTACCTCAACCACATGCTCTAGTATCATATTCATCTTTTCCTGATGAACCACAACATCATGGCTACAGATAACCTTTCAAGTGTGTTGTGAGTCCCGAAGGAGATAGCCAATCTAACCTGCATCACCATATTTAAGAAAGATATGTTCAATGGACTTTGGATCCATCTTGTTGCATTCATCTTTGGAAATATGATAGTAAATCTCACATCCAAAGACTCACAACAATGTATACAAGGAGGGTTTACTAGAGCATACCTCCTCCGTAACTCTGCTACCAAGAGTGGTGCATGGGGATTTATTAATCAAATGAACTATAGTAATAACTTCCTCAACCCAAAAGTATTGTGGTAAGCTTGCATGACTAGGCATACTATGAACTTTTTCTTGAATAGTCCTATTCATGCACTCTACAACACCATTCTAGGCAGGGTATATAGGGCAATCAAATGATGCTTAATACATCTCTCATCACAAAACTACTCAAAAGCCTTAAAGACGTATTCATCCCTATTGTCGAATCATAGGCGTTTTAGCCTATTTCTAGATTGATTCTCAAACATAGCAAGAAAGCACTAAAACATAGGCAAAGCTTCTAGCTTCTACTTTATGGGATAGGCCCATATCTTATACGAATAATCATCAATCAATATAATTAAATACTTTGCTCCTATTGAGTGATGAGTCTCTACCACAATAGTCATTATTCCCTCTAGTAACATGTCTACCTCTAATTATAAGTGCATGAAAAGTACAGATTAGCACACAAAATGTATCTTGATATCTCAAGACTTAAGTAGTGTGACAAGTAAAAATAAAGACTTTATGTTATCCTCAAACTAAATGCCCTACGAGATAAGGTGGTTGAAAATGAAAGGGAACTCATTCAAAATGAGTGGACATAGGAGTGCTCTCCTTCATGCAAAGATGCACAAGCTCCTTTAACTAATATGACTATGAGACAAGACTTTTCTTGTCATAAAGATCACATGTCTTTTTACATAAATCATAAGCATCACCTTTAGTCCAAATAACGTAGAAGTAAACCTGCTTAGACAGAGACAAGGTAATGGTAGAATTGGATAACTCATCAATCTCATCACAATCATCCCTATGCCAATGTTTCAACTTTATCGCCTTGGATTTCCACCCATTACTTCTCCAAATACATGGAACACATAGGCCACCTCACCATATCATGTACTCGATCGGACAGCCCCCTCTGCCTTGACCATCAAAGGAATGACCCATACCATCCACCTTTTTTAATATAAGGAGGGTTCATGACACCATTGAGATTAACTCCAAAATGGCTAGGCTCAAGACCATGATGGACTAGTAGCAATGCACCTATCACATGCCAAAAATATACTAATGCCCCTTCTAGCCCACCTATTCAATAGGGCCCTATATGAAGGCTTTCCTACCAATTGGTTAGCTAATACAATACTAATCCTAAAAGCTAGAGACCCCATGGTTCCTATGAACTACCACATGGTCATGGCTGGGAGCCACATGCTAGCCAAGATTTATCGATCTTCACACTAGAGTGTGAGCTAGGTAAATGGGCAAATAACACATGAGACTATCAGAGAAAAGATGGGAGCACCACCCATAGTGACACAGGTACTTTTCCAAACCACAACTTTCTTGCATGAGCTCTGGAACTTGTCACGACAAAGATACCCTCAAGTTGCACTAGAGACATCTAAATAGCTAGCATTATAGGGAGATACTAAGTGTTGGTATGCTTGGATAGAGGCGTGGTTATGGATACATGGAGTACACATGGATATCCTCCCATCCCTACAATATAGCTTGGATTTCACTCACCTAGAGCATACTCGAGAGGAGCTAAACTGCATCATCAAGACGGACATGATTTAGCTACACCGAGTCAAGACATGTGTGAGACCTATTGAGGCTCTAGGGACAAAGATGGCTTTCTGGAAATGTCTTCTGCATATGCCTCCTAATGGCTTTGTTATCTATCCAAGATATATGAATCCACTCATGGTTTACAATACACCATTGGACAGCTCTATATATCCTCACACTAGCTACAAACCAAGACAAGTAGATTTGATGTAGACTTCCTGCCTCTAGAGGACAACATTTGCCAGCTCTGTCAACTCAAGCCAAAGACAAAGAAGCACTACATATATCGATGCCCAGTGTATTGTGAGATCAAAGGACACTTCTTTTGCCTATTTAGAGAGGGATTTGGGGCATTGTCTTAAGTGATGGATTTCCCAAATTAGAGATGTCTTGAGCTCTTCTTCTTATTGGAGCTACATAGATATAGAAATCATCTCTTATGGATTCAAGAATAGGCACATGGAGGCATACACCAACATACACTCATAAAGTTCTACAAAGCATCAATCACTCCTACCATAGAGCACCCATTAGACCAACTAGCGGCCCCACCCGAAGGAGTCGCCCTAGACATAGCCACCAATAGATGCAAAGCCGATTGTCCATGCCCAATAGGTCCATAGCCCCGCAGAAGGCATCATTTGTAGATATAGATGATATTACATCATCAATCATCAAGAAACCATACCTCTCCCCTTCATCCTCTCTATATTAGATAGATCCATAAGAAATATCTTGGGATGAGATCTCAGTACACCCAGAGTAGATCCCAATTGTATCTGGTTTTGACATTTTTTTGTACTCCCATCAGCTATGTATTATTTATTCTCCATTTAGTTAATCATAGCATTCGATGATAGCTATTTTGGGAATTTCCCTCCCCTCCTCTCTCTCTCTCTCTCTCTCTCTCTCTCTCTCTCTCTCTCTCTCTCTCTCTCTCTCTCTCTCTCTCTCTCTCTCTCTCTCTCTCTCTCTCTCTCTCTCTCTCTCTCTCTCTCTCTCTCTCTCTCTCTCAAATATTAAACTAACAAGGCAAATAATGAAACACTTTCGATGCTATCCATAGGATTTTCCTCAAACATTAACAAGCAATGAGTGAACAATATGGATTCATGTGCATCTTTTCTATACTGTCATTAATAAATAAGATGGCTTGAGGATTAAAGTATTGAAATTCAATATCATCAAATTTCTTGATGAACTATGGCCTTCAAATAGCAATAGAAGGAAAAATGTAGCTTACTCAAGGTAGTCTATTGTTTATCTATTGTCTAGGGAGAAACCTACAACGACCCTTTTTGCCTTACCTGCCTATGGCCTTCAAATGACAATAGAAAAAAAAAATGTAGCTTACTCAAGGTAGTCTATTATTTATCCATTATCTAGGGAGAAACTTACAATGACCCTCTTTGACTTACTTGCCTAGAACTACCTCTACCTGTGGGCAAAGAGACCATATTTTCCCACCAAAGGGACTTGGAAATGTTGTCCTCGACCAAACAACTAAATAAGGAGTTTGTTCCATTTATGTCATTTACTTGTCCTAGTAGATGTCTTCCAATACCTCTACCAATCAATTGTATGGTGCATAATCTTAATGTGTCTTCAAGGTATTTCCTACTAATTTGAATCTGTTGCAAAAAACACCTTTATCATTATTTATTTAGGGGACACACCGACTTCAATGGGTGCCACAACATTAATGATATCAAGGGTGGTTGTGGAAAAATCACAATATTAGTGCATACAAAGTGTGAAAATATGGTGATTGTTCCATGATTATATGTTCCATTATAAGATGACAGATACTCACTTTCATTATAACAATCCTATTCTCTATCACAAACATTACATGATTATCCTTATTTTACAATGCATTTGTGAAAACTTCAACATGGTGTATATATCATCAGTAAAACGTTATATTAACTTATAATCGATCCTCGTGCAAGCTTAAACAATACATTCATAGCCCTTAGGGAGGATTCGAACTCACTTTTGGGCCTTGTGAGAATTACCATGTCATCATCCTATTAGAAAAAGCATGCCTGCAAATAACTATATCCATTGTATCTCAAAACTATATCACATGTCATATGATTGGAAAGATATTGATGAGAGGATTCTAACACACTAGCTTCTAACAAATTTCAAAGTTTATATGCTCAAGTTATGGCTTTTCAACCAAAAAGTAACTTCAACAATTTCATAACTATAGCCTCACCCTCATTTGTTCTTGTGGAATATTCCCTAGAATTCCAAAGAGCTTAAAAGGCCCAAAAGTGAGTCCAAATTTTCCCTAATGACTTTGTTATGAGTGGAATCTTACAACGTATATCAATCCCTATAATGTCTTCTATTAGCTTCCTTCTTCTCATTTGATTATGCCTATGCCTTTCTTGCTCATCCTTGGCCCCAGTCACATAATTCTCAACTTGATGTAATGCTCATCTTCTCACTAGGATCTTCATCTCTTGTCTCTTCTTTCCAACACTCCTAAGCAAGACTAGTTTTCTCTTGCCCAAAGATTTCTACATTGTCTTCTTTAGGGAGAGAGGATGCAATATCCCTAATTTCCATTTTCCCTTCATTAGCAATGATTATACACTCATAAAGGCTCTTTGGTGTCTAGCCAAATGGGGAAACAAGTTAGTGTCCTTAGATTCTTTGTGCTATGTTCTTTTTTATGGTAGTTGATGTATAAATACCACTTTTGCTATGTTCTTAAGATTACTTTATACTACTGAGCAATGACTTAACAACATCGAAAGATTCCATATTTACCATATTTTCAAGGAGGCATTGTACAACATTTTCATATTTGATGATTATTCTATACGCATCCATGTTATGGCCTTTGTCCTTACCTTTGTCTCGCTCTAGATTTGTACTCAATGCTCCCTTAATGTAGTCCTTGAGAGCTGGATATATGGGCATACAATGCCTTGCGGCACACACTCTCCCTTTCCATTGAACATGATACAAGGTTAACATGCATGAACTACAAAGCCACCATGATGTTGCTTGTTGCAAATGCACTTAACTAGCCTTGTAATTTAGTTTCTTATTATCTAAACTAAAGAGTCCACACACAATTTGTTGGAATACATGCTTCCAAGATATGCCAAAAAAATTTATGCTTGTACCACTATCCCTTTGTGAGAGGGAGAGAGATGACTTTGTGTGTGCATGAGAGAGAGAGAGAGAGAGAGAGAGAGAGAGAGAGGGAAACAAATCTTGATGTGAAAAACTAAAGTGCAATGAAGGGAGAATTCCTTTTATAGAAAATAAGGAGAGGAAATTGGAAGCTACACACACACACACATGCACATAGAGAGAATGTCTATGTATTCGCGAGTGTAGAGAGAGAGAGACAGATAAAGAGAGCAACTAAAGAAAGAGAAAATAAATATAATTAAAATAATTGTTTATTAAACACTCCCCCTCTTCCATATACTCTCTCTTTATCTCATCTCTCTTTTCACCATCTATTTGTATTATCATAACCATCATGGCAAAGAAACAAAGAGAGACAAAGAGAGAAAGAGGCTGTGTGTGAGGGAAGGGGGATAGGTAGAGAGAGATTGCGCAAAAGATGAAAACAATAAAGATTATATGCCCCAAGAGGGGGTACAGGGTGTTAAATTTTACCATATATATATATATATATATATATATATCTCTCTCTCATGATGGTGATATGTATATGTAAGTCAGAGAGTGAGTGTTGTGGTTGAGAGAGAGAGAGTTGTGTGTGTGTGTGTGTGTGTGTGTGTGTGTGTGGAGAGAGAATTTTTAATGCCTAAAGAGCAAGAGTTAACACCCCTCATGGGCATTACAATTTTCAAACACACATGTATCTCACTCTTTGCATGCTCTCACCAACCTCTCATCATCTTTCTCCATTCTTTCTCCCTCCCTCCCTCTCCTCTCTTCACAACAAATACAAATGAGAAGAAAGAGAGTCAAGAAAGAGAAAGAGAGAGATGTTAATATGCTTACCTGTGCATGTTGAAACTCCCTATAATACACTTGACAAGTACTTGGGATCAATTGCATGGGTTGGTTTGCCTTTTCGAGCATTTGGTTTTCCTTTTAATGAATTCTAACTTTTCTACTTTCATTTTGGCTTTTATTTTCTTTGTTTGAATTCATTGTTTTCATTTTCTCTCTCTCTCTCTCTCTCTCTCTCTCTCTCTCTCTCTCTCTCTCTCTCATTACACATACAAAAGAAGCACACATACAAAGAAAATGGAGAGAGGGGGAGATGAAATTTTATACCCATGACGAGATGAAGAAACCCTCCTTGGCGCAATAAAATGTCATTACTCTCCTATTTTCTCTCCATCTATCCCTCTATTTTCTGTGTCATCATCTCTCTCTCTCTCTCTCTCTCTCTCTCTCTCTCTCTCTCTCTCTCTCACTCATGGCAGAAATGGCGTGCTCCTGTGAATCTTCGAAGTTCGATAAATTTTTCCATATTGATGAGTACATTAGTGATTCACTCAGTGTGATCGATGGGCTTATCGACCAAGATAGGAATTAAAAGTCTCACAGCACCAGGACAACCACAAAGCCAAACATTGAACTCAATTATGCTCATAGCTCTCCGTATTGGTGTTATGAATCGATTTAGGCCAGTACACTTGTCCGAACGGACTCGGTGCCTTTTTCGAAAAAAGATATGCGGAAAGTCATTGACAAAGGCGATTGGGTTGGTGGAAGCCGAGCTCCACCTGACACGCAGCGCACAAGTTCAATTCCCACCATAAAAAATTCAGCTTGGATGTGTAACTCTTTGGGCATATGGTTAGTATTTGGCTCCCAGTGCCCTAATAATGAGAGGAGTACATTGCTTGAATATGCGACAATAATCTTTCACTCGATACTCGCTCTTTACAAAGTAACTTTCATTTTCGTTCACGGCGTTCAACGCATGCACAGCCGCCCGCAACTGCTCTCTCTCTCTCTCTCTCTCTCTCTCTCTCTGCGAAGGCTCTGATGGCTCCTCCTCCTCCTCCCCTTTTCCTCTCCTAGCTAGATGTTTCTTTGCCAGGTATATGTTATTTCCTCCATTTGGGAAACACGGTAGTTCCAGTTCCCTGAGTTTCAGATGTATCTATTTTGTCTCATAGGCTGAGTTGGCCTCTTGAATACATTAATATAACTCCCCCCCCCCCGCCCCCTCTCTCTCTCTCTCTCTCTCTCTCTCTCTCTCTCTCTCAATGATTCATGTATTGGTGAAGTCAAATGCAAGGGTCAATATGCAGGCGGTACAGATAACAGAACTTTAAAGCTTGCTCGCCTTCAAAACTTACAAGTACATAAAAGCCCAGCAGCTTTGTTTTATAGACACATTTGCTGGTGCGTATCATGTGATTTCTACTACAGAGAGGCTTTAATCTCAATGGCGTGCAATGAGCTTTGCTTGCCATTTATCAGCACGAGTAATAGAACAAGCACGTGTATTTGGTGAAAGCTGTTGAAGGAGTGCATCGCGTAGGTAAGTGGCCGCAGTCTCACCAGCTCGGGTTGCTAGCTCAAGGAATACTAGGGCATCACCTCCCTTACTTTCCTGCACATCAATGAGAAATCCAGATTAAGCTTAGAAAACAGCTTATATTCGAATATTTAGCAGATGAGCACTTCACAGCAAGCGAACATGGCTTGAAAAAGAAACGGTCTGTTTTAGAGGTTTAGAAGCAATTTTAGGGTGAGAGATTAACAATCACTACGTGACCCTAAGATCTATGTTAGCATAACAGGCAGAAAATAATATTGAAGGAAGCATCTCCACAAAACATTACAACAGAGATATTCCAGCACTAAAATTTTCTAAATCCATATTTCTCGTTTCTTCTTAAACATCAAAAGCACAAAATTTTCCGTTGCTAGAAACCCACAGAGAATAGCATCACTCCATGCTCGAATTGGGCTTTCCGATGCCCACAATATGCTGCTCTCCTCATCCACTTCTTGGCTGCCCGGAGGTCTCCACTGATTCCCTCCCCTCTCTTATAGCACAGTGCCAGGTTATACATTGCCCGTGCACTACCACCATGAGCAGCTCGCTGATACCAGTGTGCCTGTACATAAACACCACAGTATTACACACCACAGCAAAAAAAATTCTTTTGCATAGAACATCAGCTGGTACTGTCACCAGCATACAAGCACAAAAGACAGCTACCTTGCACAATGAAACTAATTTGAGAACCTATGAGTATATCTGGAATCTGTTCTGTATTTTTCAATAATGAGTTGGAATCTCAAGCATGAAAGAAATTCCATTTATTTTGTCAATCATTTTGAAATGTTCAAAGTATCTACAGGACATCTTGTTATTCATTTACTCTCTGATTTGTCACTATAATTATACCCCATGAGGACCTCTCTAACCTACTGACCAAGTAAAACCAAGAAACAGGCGAAACTCTATTCAGATTACCTATACAATGAAGCTATCCATACCTTGCCCTTCGCATCTTGTACCACCAAGAAATATGATACCACAATATAGTGACCTTGAGCTTTGGCATGAAGATGAGAAGAGAAAACCAAAGCCCCAACTCTCATGAATTATTGTCTCCAAAGAGAGCCACATGCTCCTTATAAAGGATTGCCAAGAAAGGAGCACTTCAACAGTGCCTATGAGATTGCATTCCTGCATCCGAGATAGTGTGCCTACTGTAAACACTAAGGGGGTTTACAACTCGTAGAACATAACAACACTTGAACTACTTTGGGAGTGCTTGTACTCTACTAATTGTTGTTCTCAAATTTGAGGCAAACTCGTCAACATTAAAACTCTTATCTTATGCAAATGACTGGAGGAGGAATCAATCTACCTTGCATAATGTCATTTGAAGCTTTTCCGATGAATGCGTAGTATTCTTGGAGATGAAACTTATGTAAAGAGATACTTTTTCCATGGTTACTTATGCTCACTAACATAAGTTTTTAATCTTAAGAATATTGAAATTCGTAACTTCCATTTAACCATGAGTTTGAGGGTAAAAAGATGGGGAAAAAACTTCATACAGAATTTCTCAAATTAAGCATGCCAAAAGTCGACTGCTAAATTTGGTATCTCCATCTTACAAAATGTCAATCTCTGAAAATGTGTGGAATGAACAGTCATGCAGCTTCTAAGGCTTTTATGTTTTATGACAAGGGATGAAATGTGAATATTAGTGGGTGCAAAGGTCTCATCATTATGCTAATGAGCATACCGCTCAGTGATAAACCTTGCTTTGTAGCAGTCAATGCTACCATCTGATTTGCATTAGATCACACTTTGTGCCTATGGGATGCTTGCCTACAAGCAAGTCGCATAAGTCCCAAGTGTCATTCTTGTCAATTGAATCCAATGCCATAGTGTAGCGAATGAGGAAGTGTATGACCAAACTGAAAGAAGTGAACATGGAGAGAGAGAGAGAGAGAGAGAGAGAATATAGAATGCTGAAGACTGCAGGGTATGAATGCTGAAAGCTGGAGGCTATATACAACAGGCCATCGGAGTATCACCAGCCCCAGCTCTCTCTCACCTCCAAGAAACTGAAGTGAAGTGAGCCCCAGGCAGGCCAGCCATAAATAGTCTGAGAAAAATGCATAAAATCAGGTTGGCTAGTTAAAACTGCCCAATTGCATGCTGGAAATAACCGACTGCAATAAACTAATAAGTAATAACAATAATGCAGCAATCAGCTGCCTACTACGTGGCACAGCCTGTCTGCCCAGTGCAGTCTCTGTGTCTTGCCTGGAAAAGTGCCCAAACTACTGGCAACTGCATGAACTGCTGCCCAACCTGCTCCAAGACATAATGCGATCGCATAAACTGCCATGTACATGCCTATGCCCATCTTGGGGATGACTGTAAACACCCCCTCTCAGATCCTAGACGCGGCATAAGGATAAGGCATCTGGAATGTTGACAAAAAATGGCCTGAGAAAGTGCTTTGGAAAACAAATCTGCCAGATTATATACTCTGCCTTGCAATACTCCACAACAATGGTTCCATCCAAGAGATTCTCACAAATGTATTCACAATAGATCTCTATCTGCTTCATCCTAGCATAGAAAACATGATTCCATGCCAAGATTATGCAATTTCTATTGTCTCACAAAAGCATAGTAGCTCCTGTCTATAAACAGCCAACCTCTTCCAACAACCTCCAAAGTCAAAAAGTCTCACAAGTGGTTATAAAAGCCACTCGATACTCAACCTCTATAGATGACAATGCAACTATAGGGTGCTTCTTGCTGCTCCAAGAAATCCCACCTATATTGAGAAGAAAACAATAGCCTGTGGTCGATCTTCGGTGATGATCATCTACAGCCTCTATCCAACCTCGTAACTACTACTAACACCAAAGCCCAACCATCTGCACCTATCAAATAAAATAGGCCAGAAGGCTACTCAATGTAAATCTCCTCCTTTGCATCATTATTGAAGAACGTGTGAGAGTGCGCAATGGAAGAAGGAACATGAACACTAAGAGAGAAAGAGACAACAAGAAGAAAGGAAGAAATCTACATTGATTGAATAATGGGGACTCATCAGTCCTTGCATGCAACCCACAACATCGGTGAGGGCACTAGATCGGGCTTATGATGATGGTAGCACCAAGCACAACGAAGACTCAAATGTTGAAGTGTGCACTTGCAATGAAAGAAGAATGTGTCTGCCAAGATGTAGGAGTGCCAAATATATAGGCACAAACCATAAAAACTGGCTGACTACACTCTAGGGCCTAAAATATGGCCGACCAACGTTTAATGCTGGTTCTGATTACAGTAAATGCAAGAGAAAATGCCAGATGTGCTCAGAAAACTTCTAACAAAAGTGGACAATGCCCAGCAGGTGGTGACAGACTAGAAAATGCAAAATCTTCAAACTGCCCTAGGAATGCATACCAAAATGCATGCTCAAATAGATGTACTTCCTCCATCAAAACAAGTAACAGACATGTCATAGCTCTTGAAGTCCTCGTCTCACTCAAACTAAGGCTCGCAGGCAAGAGATGACTGGGCATAACAATCATGACTGCTAACACCCCCTCTCAAATTCTCAATGAGGCAAAAGGCCAAAGAGGAAACAAATCCTGGGGTGGCAAGAGGAATGCCAATGTTGATGAAGTCCATCAATGTAGACTGCCAATAAAGAAGTTCCTTTCATGATCCTCGGAAGCTCTCTCTAAAACACTAGGGGCTAAGAAATCCACAGCCGCATCACCCAAATTGTCCCCCTCTGAAAGGGATGGGAGAAACAAGGAAATCACCGAAAGAGAGGGTGGGAGATAGTAAGAAACCTAAGGAACAGATGGTGCACAAGCAGGAATTGGTGCAGCAATAGACAAGTACTGAGGAGAACCCTACATAAAAAGAGAATGGAGCTTGTAAAGCCCACTCTCCTACCAACCTATCGCTAAAAGAGCTCCTATAGGGGAATCCTCAATAAATACAACTTGCTCAGTAAAGACAACCCAAATACCAAGTCTAGTCAAGCCATAAACTGAGAAGAATAGAAGGCCCAAATCTGGAACATGTAAGAATTCTAAAAGGGAGCATAAAGTACGGTCTAGCAATAATAGCAACATGCCAACACCACTAATAGGCACCGAACAAATGTCACCAACAGTAACTAAACCCTCAGATGGATGGAGATCCTATAACAAAGCACCTCAAGGAGTCGTATGACTCGAAGCACCACTACCCACCACCCAAGGCTACTCAATAGACATGGCAACCATGGAAGAAGGCTCCTCCTCCAAGGAACGATATGAAGGAACATGGAATCATGGGTAAGAGCGGGTATAGACGTAGACAAAGGCTCTGATATAGATCCACCCTTCGCTCCTAGACGAAGGTGAGGGTACTTCTTCAAGCATTTCTCCTCTGCATGTGTCCCCTTTCCAAAGTATAGGCATTTAGGCTTTTTGAGTTAGAGTCAAAGCCAAAAGAACTCTCCTATTGTTTAGCCTTGGACTTCCTTTTCTTCTTCCTTCTTTCCCTCCCCCAAACCTACAATAAGAGCTTTGGTGAAGTGGGATCCACTGGCTACCTCTTTGACACACTCATCATGCTCAAAAACAAGCAAGGTAAGCTCCTCCCATAGAAGCTTCTCACATATTCTCAATGTAAGAAGGCTGGTGTAGAAGATATCAAAGTAGGGAGATTGCAATTAAGTCAAAAGTATCGTGGCCATATCCTCCGAAGAGATCATTCTGCCAAGGGATGAGAGCTCATCCCTCATATCCTCCAACCTCTTGATGTGGTCCTTCAACATGGAAGAGTCATCAACAATGAGCATCTGTAATTTCTTCACGAGAGTAATCTGATAGGCAAATGTCTTTTGATGGTACAAAGAAGAAAGCTTTGTCCACACCTCTGCTACTTTCCACAACCAACACACATACACTAGGACAAAATTTTGTAAACCCATAAAGGGGAACGATCGAGCTCTAGAGTTGAGCCAATCCCATAGGACCATATGATCCATCCATGATCCCACTATGAGATGCTCTAGTGGATGGGGAATAGGATGGATAACAAACTCCCAAAGATTGAAGGTATCAAGGATATACTCCACCTTATACATCCAAAGCAAATAGTTTGAACCATCAAGCTAGTCTTCTTAGGGCAAAGAAGGGAGTACAAGAACCTATGTAGAGGGTGCCATAGGTGGCATTTTGAGGCCAGTAGAACAGGCCTTCTGTGAAACATGGAGAGAATGAGGAGAGGGATCCCGTACAAACGGGCTAGGTGACTTCCATTTTGCATGATCTTTGCATGAATTAGCATGAAAATTTATCTCTCTCTCAAAGGAAGGATGAGACACCTCATCCTCTGAGTCATCAAAAGGCCAAAAAACTAGTGATGAGACATTCAAAAACCTGCAAAAGAACCAGAAAACCTATGTTTGTAATAGATAACTCCTCAAGAGGTGAAAACTGCTACAGATTCACAAAGGGAATGATGTAGATGGTCTGCCAAGAGGAGAAAACATGTCACCAACACAAAAAACACCACGTAGATAGCAAAACATTGATCAGACAGTCGATGAGCACCTGTATAGCTGCATTTGCAGCAAAATGCAGGCTGATGGCTGTCGCCTAGCTCCAAAGGGGCTGCATTTCAATAAAACAAGGTGTAGGAAGGCTGCAATAGTAGTCCGAGAAGTCTCTTTGATGTGAATCAGCTCCGGGTTTTCTCTTTAGCGATGATACCATGTGAGAGTGCTCCGGGTTCTCCTTGATATAAATGCAAGAGAAAATGCCACATGTACTCAGAAAAATCCTAACAAAAGTGGACAATGTCCAACAGGTGGTGACACACTAGAAAATGCAAAAACTTCAAACTGCCCTAGGAATGCACGCAAAAATGCATGCTCAAATAGAGCTGCCTTGTCCATCAAAACAAGTGACAGAGATGTCAAAGCTCCTAAAGTCCGCATGACAATCATGATTGCTACGTTCTACCAGAATACAGACTTGAGATGCAACTTTAGTTCAAAATATGCCTCAAAACAAGTCATACCAAAAACAAAAAATGTGGGTAATTGATTTAGGATATGAACTGCAATGGCTCCAATATCCACTTTAATTCATGCAACTATTATGGTAACAGCTAGAGTTTTTATGATGGCCATATAGGTCTATTTCTAATAATCATTTAATTCTAGCCTTCTCCTGCTAACTTAAAAAAACTAAATGTAACTAAAAAGCTAATAAAAGGACTATAAGCCGTGATGAATTAAAAGAGTTTGTCTCAACACAAGAGATAGTCGTTTTTTACATTTATCAAGTTTCCAAATTGTAGCAGTGGGCCCTATTTAATTCAATGTTTTGCACTCCTAAACTATAGGTTATAGCTCTAATAATCATCTCGTTCTAGCCTTTTCTTATTAACTTTAAAAAACTAAATGTAACTAAAAAGCTAATAAAAGGACTATAAGCTGTCTCAACACGAGAGATAGTCGTTTTTGACATTTATCAAGTTTCTAGGCTATAGCCTTTGGGCCCTATTTAATTCAATATTTTACACCCCTAAACTATAGGTTATAGCTCTAATAATCATTTAGTTCTAGCCTTTTCTTATTATCTTAAAAAAAACTAAATGTAACTGAAAAGCTAATAAAAGGACTGTAAGCTGTCTCAACACAAGAGATAGTCATTTTGACATTTATCAAGTTTCCAGGCTATAGCCTTTGAGCCCTATTTAATTCAATATTTTACACCCCTAAACTACAGGTTATAGCTTTAAATATTAAGTTTTTGCCTTTAAAAATGTTGAGAATAAAAACTCACCGTGCCTTTTTCATGTTCGGGTGTGCATGCACCCTTACACTTGAGCTTTATATATATTATCAAAACCAAAAGTGGTACATCTTGTCATTGTACCAAAAACTTTGAGTGTCGTGCTCTCAGTTTGTCTGCTCACTCTCTCTACTCTGAACTCTGCACTCTATCTCCATCCTCACACATCTGCCATCAAATTGGTATCAAAGCAGGCAAGAGACAACTCAAGTGTGCACTCGTCTCAAGACAATCAATAGGTGTGCATAGGCTCAGCGGATGCAAGTTAGAGTCGACAATCGACTGCCTGACGGGGGCAATGCGTCCGGCCAACGGGCACAAATTCTGCAGTCAACAAGCGCAACGAGCAGGGGCCAAGCAGCACATGATGAGGTAGGTGACAAGAAGGTGGCACAATCTAGCGTGATAGGACTGCATGAAGACAAGCTGTGACTAGCTAGCAAGGTGGCACGCTGCAGGTCAAAGCTAAGCCACGAGTCGGCAAATTTGTTGTCTTTTTTTTATATAATTTCCCACAATTTTTCATCTCCCACTACGGAGTGTTCATGTACACAAACATAGTGTGCAATTCTGGCCCGAAAATTTGGAGCTTTTCCCAGATTTGGGAACTATGATGCAAAACAGGACAAATTGACTCAAAATTTACAAAATCAGTGCACATTTGCCGAATAAATTTTGGGGTTTTTTACATTTTAGTAAAAGGAAAATGCCAGGTTGATCCGCATATTCCAAGATGTGGAAAGCAATTGAAAATGGGGATCCAAATGGAAGGGCCTCCACTGAGAAAGGAACATCTAAGGATGTTCAACAAGGAAATGGAGCATCAAGGGTTGCTCAAATGGGATTCAAGTTAAAGAATTTTACCATTGATAATGGTTATTTACTCTACAAGGGTAGGGTATGTGTCCCAAAAGATGAAGAAATAAGGCGCCAGATACTCTTTAGTATCATGATACCCCTAGTACGGGACATCCAGGAGTTAATAAGACTTATAGTCTTATTAAAAGGCAGTTCTAATGGCCTGGAATGAATAAGGACGTCCTTGACTATGTGGTCAAATGTAGTAAATGCTAGGTTAATAAAGCTGAAAGATTGAAAATGGGAGGACTTCTCCACCTGTTAGAGATTCCTTCGGGAAAATGGGAGAGTATCTCCATGGGCTTTATTGTCGCATTACCCAAAACACAAAGGGGGCACAACTCTGTGTGGATGATTGTGGATAGGTTAACCAAAATGGCTAGGTTTATTCCAACTTCAAGTGATTTTAAAACACCGGAATTGGCTAGATTGTTCATAGAGTACATATACCGATTGTAAGGCCTTCCGACAAATATAGTTTCTGATCGGGATAGAAATTTTGATAGTCAATTTTGACGCGCTGTATTTAGGAAGTCGGATACTAAACTTAGCATGAGCACGACAAAGCACCCGCAAACTGATGGGCAAACTGAAAGGGTTAACCAAATCCTTGAAGATATGTTGAGAGCATATGTAAGTAAAAGGCAAACTAATTGGGAAGAGTATTTACCGATAGCAGAGTTTGCATATAATAGTGCCAAGCACTCTTCCACTGGATATAGTCCATTTATGCTAATGTATGGGTTTCAGCCCAAAGCTCCTCATACGGTAGGACTACACAAGGAAAAGGTTCAAGCAGCAAAGGATTTTTTGGAGGATATGAGTAGTATGTTAAAATTTGCTCAAGAAAATATTAAGAATGCTCAAAATCGAGCTAGGGCTTATGAGATTCTCACTGAAGAGACATCTCTTTTGAGGAAGGGGAATTGGTCTATCTTAAGGTGCCTGAATAGACTAAAACCATGGAAACGGGACGATGTCCAAAGCTTTCACCCAAGTATTGTGGTCCTTTCACAATACTTAAGAGGGTGGGGAAACAGGCTTACAAGCTCCAACTGCCTGCTAGTAGTAAAACACATCCAGTTTTCCATGTAAGCAAGCTAAGAAAGAAGCTGGGTGATATAGATAATCTAATCTTAAATGGTAACATTGAGGAGCTATTAGGTGACCAATTTATTCCACATGAACCAGAAAGAATTTTAAATGTTCGTGACAAACGAACAAGGAATACTATTTATCAAGAATATATGGTGAAATGGAAAGATTGTTCAGAAGAAAGCTCAACATGGGAGCAAGTAAGTACTTTAAGGAAAAGGTTTCCCAATTTACAATTGGACCTTCCAAGTATCGTTTTCGAGGATGAAATCGATTCTTAAGCAGAAGGAAATGATACATTAATAAATGTAACTTATTGGAAAACAAGCGCGAGAGATGACCGTCCGAGGGCCTTGGGCGCCCGTACGGGGGGGTTAAGGGGAGCTTAGGATGTAAGTGAGCCATAAAAATAGTAAAACTCACCAAGTAATGACGGCTGGCAGAGGGAGTCACGACGGGGTTCCACTCCAGCATCTTCCTGAGCGTGGTTGGGTGGAGAGAGAGATTTTTCTCGTGCTCGCTTCCCCAGAGCTCACTAGGTCATCGGCAGAAGACAAAAGACAGTCCCATATTCTGCAGACGCGTAATAATAGATGCCTTGGAAACAACCAAAACCATCTGTACAGCATACTAAACCTGCAAAACAACAAGCTGTTAATGCAGATTTCCAAGTTGAATAGCCAGCAAATCTTGACCGTTGGGTCTGTACATCAACCAGAGTGCAAAGACAGCCAGATAGGTTTGTTCTTGGTATCAATTATGTGGCTGATTATGTCATGTTGACAAATTGTGGTGAGCAATCCTGCTTCCAAGAAGCAATGGACAAAAAAAACAGCACGAAACGGCACAAAGCTATGCTATCAAAGATGGAATCTCTCACGAAAAATGGCACTTGGGATTGGGTGCAATTGCCTAAAGGGTAAAAAGTACTACCATACAAATGGGTTTACAAAATGAAAGTCACTTTTGGTTCTTTGCCAAAGTACAAGGCACGACTGGTTGCTAAAAGATACAAGCAAGAACATGGAATTGATTTTGATGAAATCTTTCCCCTATAGTCAAAATGACTACTTTGCGCACCATTTTGGGCTTGGTTGCATCTGAAGATATCAAACTCATATAGATGGATGTCAAGACAGCCTTCTTACATGGTAATCTGCATGCGGAAATCTATATGCAGCAGCTTGAGGGTTTTGTTGCAAGGGGGAAAGAGCACATGGTATGTAAACTCAACAAGAGTTTGTATGGGTTGAAACAAGCACCACGAGAATGGTATCATAAATTCGATACATTTATGCAATCTCAACGATTTCATCGCTCTCGAGTTTATCATTGCTTATACACCAAAAAGGCAACAGATAACAGTATTATTCTCTTGGTTTTGTATATGGATGACAGACTAATTGCAAGCAAGGATGTTTATGCATTGGACTCCTTAAAGAAGAGCTTACACAGTAGCTTTGATATGAAGGATCTTGGTGTATTCTTGGCATGCATATACTCAAGGGCAAATCGAAGGGTCTTCTATATCTGTCACAACAGGAGTATGTTATTAAGGTTTTGCAACATTTCAATATGAAGAGGGGGAAAGCCTTTGGTGTACCATTGCCTCCATATGTGAAACTTAGTGCTAATGACAATCTTGCATCTGATGATGGAAAGGCTAAGATGGCCAAGATTCCTTATGCTTCAGCTATTAATAGCTTGATGTATGCTATGGTTGCTACATGTCCTGACATTGCATTTGCCTTGAGAGTAGTTAGTAGGTACATGGCATATCCTGGTAAAAAGCATTGGGAAGTAGTGAAGGGTATCATGAGATACCTTAAGGACAAAAAGATTTGTGTATCTGCTTTGGGAAGCATAAATCATCTATTGTTGGCTTCATGGATACAAACTATGCTTGTCATCTTGACTACAAGAAGTCTACTTTAGGATATGTATTCATGTTCACAAGGGAAGCGGTCTCTTAGATATCCCAGCTACAAAAGTGTGTTGCATTGTCTAGTACAGAGGCAGAGTATGTGGCTACCACTGGACATGCAAAGAGGCTTTATGGCTTTCACATCTGGTGAGAGAGCTTGATATTACAAAGGTTCCTATCATTCACTGTGATAGTCAGAGTGCTATCATGCTAACACGGAATCGTGTCTTTCATGCAAAGACAAAGCACAAACAAATGAAGTAACATTTTATCAAGGATGTACTTAACAGCAAGAGCATTGAGCTTGTCAAGGCACATACAAATGGTATGTCGGCTTTGTACAAACATAGACTTAGCTCATTCTTTCCTCTTACCTTCAAGCACGTTGCCTTTAGGTGGGAGGATGTTGGAAATAAAGCCTCATTATGCCTTTTACAATATTCGGGTGTGCCCCCACCCTTATACCTATACTTTATATATATTATCAAAACCTAAAGTGGTACATCTTATCATTGTACCGAAAACTTTGAGTATCATGCTCTTACTCTTTCTACTAACTCTCTCTACTCCGAACTCTACACTAAACCTGATTTACACTCTATCTCGATCCTTACACATCTACCATCAAAAAAATAGGATATGGCTCATCAATACTTAGCCATTCTACGGCTCTGCTTTGGCCCAAAGACACTAAGGTATGTCAATGCTCCATCATAGTTCAAGCCATCTCAATCACACTCCTATTCTTCCATTCCAAAATGCCACTCTCTTGAGTCTTAGATCCCTCTACCTTCGCCAACTCCACTTTATCCAAAGAAGAAAGTGCGGAAAGACCTTGGACCCATGGATGGTCAATGGCCTCTATCACAAGCTTCACCAAATCATGTCTCAAGATGACAAGCATCATCACTCGCCAAATGCAGTAGTTCTACCGATCTAGCTTTTGATTTTGTAGAAGAATCAACCCTTCTGTGGTACTCTAATACCATGTTAGTAATCAGCTACTATTACAATGCAATTGAATCAAAGATGTCTTATCACTTTGGTTCCATAATTTGAAGTCTTAAAAAATCATTGCAAAAGCTATCTTCTATCAATGAGGCTTTATTCATTGATATTTGATGATCAACCCTCTTTGGTGTTTGAAGGACCTACCTTATTGTGTATATTCTCTTAAGGCATGGCCTAGGTAAGTTCACTAAGGATTTGATCAAGACCCCACTCATCATTACGCTCTTTTGTAGTTATCTCACCTAAGTAATCTCAAGCTCTTCCAAGAGATCAATAACATGTTGTTGTGCCTTGTCTCTTTCTCTACAAAGCACATCAACTTCTTCAGTGAGGCTCTCCGCAAGTTTCTTCCAATGATGCTATGTCATTCAAAAAAGCCTTATGTTATTATTGGATCTTTGTAGTCACGACTATATACTTTGGTTTCTCATTCTCTTTTCGAGCAATAACCCTATTACTCACCCTTCTTAAACCAATCCCTACAGTGAGGCTTCTCTGCTTAGTTCACTTTTCTTTTTAGTATATCATAGATATATATTTGTTGTGCTAGGTGTAAAGGAAATTGCTTGTTATGTGGCATCAACTTCTCAAATTCATTGAAGTCTTTGAGAAGAACTTTTGTCAAACCAACATGTTGGCAATCTAAGAACTTCAACAATATTGTAACTTTATAGTTGCCTAATTTGTGGAAAAGCTCTTTTCTTAAGAATCAATTTGGGTTGAGAGCAGTGATTGCAAAAGCGTTTGACCAAACTAAAAGAAAGAAGTGAATAGGCGGGGCTGGGGAGAGAGAGAGAGAGAGAGAGAGAGAGAGTAGAACGTTAAGACTGCAAAATATGAATGTTGAATGTTAAAGACAGATATATACAACGAGTTGTCGGAGTATCACCACCCAGAGCTCTCCCTCACCTGCAACAAACTGAAGTAAAGTGACCCCCAAGTAGGCCAGCCATAAATAGGCTAAGGAAAATGCATAAAATACATCAGGTCAGCTGGTTAAAACTGACAGACTACATGCTGGAAATGACCAACTGCAATAAACTAATAAAATAATAATAACAATGCAGCAATCAGCTGCCAGCCACGTGGCACAGCCTGTCTGCCCAGTCAAGCCCACGTGTCCTGCCTGGAAACGTGCCCAAACTGCTGGCAACTGCATGAACTACTGCCCAACCTGCTCAAGAACATAGTGCAACTGCATGAACTACTCTAAACTGCCCTGTGCATGCATGTGCTCGTCCTAGGGATGGCCATATCTCTAACATCCAATTCCAAACTGCATGGCTCCCGTGCCATTCTTGTGAATTGAATCCAATTCCAACCGCATGGCAGCAAGTGCCTCTCAAAGGAAATGTCTCTATGTGTAGCAAGCAGCTGCCTCATTCTACCATAGAGGCAAGCAGCTGCACTCATTCTACCATAGAGGCAAGCAGATTGTCGATTGTCACACAATTTGTTTAGGCCCCATCTTGGGACTGTTTTAGCCTCCTTAATAGCATCACAACCATCTGCCTGATGAATGGGCTGAAACTGCTTTTTTGTGAGCAAAAGCTACTGATTTGGCTGCATTATCACCTCAACAAGTTTGTGAAAATGATCATGTTCCAATGCACCAATTTGGAGCAAAACAATAATGTGTCCGACATATCATATGGACCCATATAGGCTGTGTTCTGCACTGTAAGAAGGTCTGACCTACATTTTCAGCAACAAGTACCACATCCCAGCCATCAATGATTTTGCCCGTTAGGGGTTGATACAAATGGCATCTTTTGCACTCTACACTATAACCTACCAAAATGGGAGAGAGTGCAATACAAGAGAGAGACGAACACAAAGAGAGAAGGGAAGAGAGAGACTAATATGAACATAGAGAAGAGAAGGAAAAGACTGCACTGAATTGAAAGTGGAAGCTGAATGTACAACAAACTAGTTAGTTCCTACGTACAACCCAAGGCCTCAGTGAAGGTAGAGAACTGGTTGTCACAAAGACATGAAATTTTGATGCTTTGCTTCCGTTTATTGAATGTGCAAATGTGAAGTGCACATGTGATGTGCAAGGTTGTGTAAGTTAGTTATTTCACATTGATGGGCCAAGGACCCTAAGAAGTTAGTGGGGATGCCAAAGGCAAAAGTTGTAACAAGCTTTACTTCACAAGTACTAGGTTGTACCTCGTGATAGATCTTGGCCTAGATCACTTTATTCGCCATTAATGTCAATGGTGACATCAAGAACTAGGCATAAATAATTAATTAATGTTAGTTCAGAGGCTAATAAATACTCTAGTATGCTTGGGTGACAAATTGGCCTAGCCAATTTAATTGTTGGTTGATCTAATTGTTTTTCAGGAACAAATTAATTATTAAATTAATTTTTAGAATTAAGATTCTAAAATTTAATTTAATAAGGCTAAAAATTGTTGAAAAATGGATAAACAAGGCTGCCACTTAGCAAAACTTCCTATTCAAAATTTTGAAGGATTGAATTGGGCTGAAAGGACAAGAAAATCTCGTTTTTGCGATCAAAAGCTTTTGGAGACAGGTGTTGGACTGATGTTGTCTGCTTTAGGGGTTGTTTCCCAACCATTGGACATCATTTCAATGAAGGCAACTACATATACTTGACCTTGGAAAGATGATGATTGTGGTTGATGTACTTTCTCCTAAAGATTATAACCTCTGATGCTCCTATTGCTGCTAATTAATCCATTTGAGCTGGAAAATAGAGATAGCACCTCAACTTCACCAATTTCTCATGACAAATCTCTAAATTTTGTCTCTAGACCTTCCTCTATATTCTCTCAATTGTTCACAACTTGCCTCATAAGAACTTAGCCAAATTCAATCCTAGTGTCATGAGGACATGATATTTTGATGTTAGTGGTGACATTAGAAACTAAACATTAATTAATTAATTAATGCCACTTCACAAATTAGCCTAGCCAATTTAATAATTGGCTAGCACAGTTATCTTTTTTAGCGAGAATTTATAAGTGAATTAATTCTCAAAACATTCAACTTTTATCACAATAACGTGAAATTTTGATGCTCTGCTTAGCATTTGATTAACTGTTAATGAAATGTGCAAATGTAAGGTGCATATGTGATATGCAAGTTAGTTATTTCACAATGCACACCAAGGACCGTGAGAAATCAATGGGTGTCAAACACAGCAACGATTATGAAGTTATCCTTGACAGGCACTAGGTGGTACTTGCTGTCAAATTTTAGCCTAGAAGATTTTATTAGACCATTAATATTAGTGGTAACATTGGAAACTAGGCTTTAATTAATTGATTAATTAATATCAATTCAAGGACTAATAAATGCTCACGAATACTTGGATGACAAATTAGTATCAGATTTTGGTCTAGAAGATTTTATTGGCCATTAATGTTAATGGTGACATTGAGAACATGCACTAGGTGGTACTTGATGTCAAATTTTAGCCTAGAAGATTTTATTAGACCATTAATATTAGTGGTAACATTGGAAACTAGGCATTGATTAATTGATTGATTAATATCAATTCAAGGACTAATAAGTATCAGATTTTGGCCTAGAAGATTTTATTGGCCATTAATGTTAATGGTAACATTGAGAACTAGGCATTAATTAACTAATTAGTGTCAATTCAAGGGCTAATAAATACTCAAGAATAATGATCCAGCCACCAATTAAATTGGCTAGGCCAATTTGTCATCCAAGTATTCTTGAGCATCAATGATCCAGTCAACAATTATAAATTAGCTAAGTCAATTTGTCATCCAAGTATTCTTGAGCATTTATTAGCCCTTGAACTAACACTAATTAATTAATTAATGCCTAGTTCCCAATGTCACCACTAACATTAATGGGTAATAAAATCTTCTAGGCCAAAATCTGACACCAAGTATCACCTAATCTCTACCAAGGATAAACTTATTACAACTATTGCCTTTGGCATTCATTGATTTCTCAAGGTCCTTGGCCCGTCATTGTGAAATAACTAACTTGCACACACATGTGCACCTCACATTTGCACATTTGATTAACGGTTTATCAAGTGCTACACCAAGCATCAAAATTTCACATCCTTGTGGCACCTAGGAGGGTGTAATTAAAGAATTTTTACTATAAAATCTAAGTTTATAGTGAAATCAGAAGTTGACAACCACCTAAAGAAGTATGCTTGGAATTTGCGGATTAGGACTTGATTTCCATAGCTAAAATTTGAAATTTCAAGGAATTCCAAGAGGTCAACCAGCCAACATCAAATTGGGGGCTGAATTTGTCATCCGAGGAGCACAGTGAAGACTGATCGATCCCCTATTAGATCAAGGGGCAAATCAAATTAAAGGCGTGCTGAAGAGGCATTTGGATTAAGAAAAGATTGAAGGAAGACCAATCCCCTATTAGATCAAGGGGCAAATCAAATTAAAGGCTTGCTAAAGAGGCATTTGGATTAAGAGAAGATTGAAGAAATCTTAGTGTCCTCTAACAAATTGTAATATAACCTAACGAAATACCACAAGAGGCACCAATTTTGCAGCCAACAAGATACCCAATGTCCAAGAATTAATCGATAACATTTCAATTTCATTTTATGTGAATTTCATACTTGCTATAATTGGTCTCTAATCAAATCATTACGACCCTTTTCCTTCAGGAAGGCTGATTTGGTTCCATTGTCACAATATCATCAACTCCCTTGAATTGGTGCACCCACAAAATCTGATTGGAAGTCTAAGGCATTGCTTAAGTGCTGAAATTTTTTTCAATTGAGCATTATAGCAACAAATGTCTTCATTGAGTGAGAAGAGATCTAGTAGATATGATGCTTCTTGGTCTCAAAATTCAAAAATGAAGGGGATAATGCATTGGCTGATCTTGAGGCTCGCAATATGGGCAGTAAGCTGAAAATGTTGGTGGTGACCAAAATGCAAGTTCTTCTAGGCCTCTTCATGCTGATGATCAATAAAAAAGTGAACAATATGATAGCAAATTCAAAGATTGATCGAGGACAGCAGTTGATATGTCTACTCAGCTGGTAAAGGATCCTCAATTTGCTATGTTTTTGAACTCATCAAAAAAGACAGCAAGGGCAAAAAGAGGAGGTCATCCTCTAGAACTTCATGACAGCAAGATGTACCAAAGGAAATGCCAAAACTGTCTCATAATACACCCAATGGTGTTAGATATTGTTAATGAGCAAAAACATGCGGTTCTGCCAATCCAATGGGGTATGGATAGCTACGTATGTATGCCAATGTAGGTCATTCAAGATACTTTGACGGTGGTTCAATCTGCCAATCAATAGCTGCAAATACTTCAGCCATGGGAATGCATATGTAAAGAAATGCATAACTATAGAATACAAATGCAATCATACAACAAACGCACAAACTGATAAAGAAATGCAATTAGGTTTAGGGTAACACAGAGACAATGAACACTAAAGATGAAGGAATCTAAGTAATGAATAGATACAATGCTCAATGTAACAAACACACTATGCAGGGTGAATATTGAACCTTGAACTCATGTCTCAGGGACTAGGGCAAAGAGTATGAGCTGAAGAGTGTGTGGTAGTCTGAGAGATCTTGAAACATAGCAGGCAACCTCCATCAATGCCTAGCAATAGCAAACCCAGCTCTATGATGGCTAGATCCACAGGCAAGAGTGTAGGATAGCAAAACATAGCCTCATAATGATGTGGCGATAGGGCAACAAAGCAAAGCTACAAACACAAGGTCAGAGCTGACGTGGCACACATGGCGGCAATCTAGAGCAGCAAACGCAATGAAAACTCTGGCGTAGCAGCTAGCAACAATTTGAGTAGCAAATGGTCATACAATAGTAAATGCAATCTAGTAGAAAGCAATCACCAACAACTAGGGAGGACTGAATAGTAGGCATCAACTGTATTCAACATTGCATAGCAACTCGAACTGAGATATCCTCTATGCAACGTATGGATAGCAAAGTTTTGGCAGCTACAATCTACAAAAACGAGATTGAGACATAGTGACAAGCAACCTATTTATTTATAGATGGATGGGTCCTTCCAAATTAGGGTTTGGCTTATTGGACACAAACACTCTCTAGAAACGCATTTCTTTTTAATGAAAGTTTGATGATTTAATTAATTATGTTTCGGGGCTGTTTAAAATGGCTAGCCAACATGTAATGCATTATTAGCTTAGCATCCCCTCTCAAGCCCAAAACTCCAACCAAAAAGGGACTATATTGTGAAGAAATTTGCTAGGGTTTGCACTGAGGACACACAGAGTGTACGACCACAACAGAAACACAAAGAGACAGACACAAACACATAGGGCAAAACTCAAACCCTAAACGCAAAACTCAAAACTCAAACACAGAAACTCAAACACAAACAGAAGAAGGGAGAGAGAGAACACAACTCTGAAGTGAATGAATGCTGTAAATGAATGTAAGAGTGTAAAGTGTGCTCAAGGGCAGAGCGATGTCGGAGTGTGACGTCCACCGGAGACGGATCCCAAGTCTGTGACCACCAGTTGGAGAGTGAAGAGAGAAAACTACAAAATGTTGACACCAGGGACTGCCAGAGACACAAGCAACAGCTGTAGAGTGGGGAGATGACACCAGGCGGCTTCAGAAGGATGCAAACGCAGGCTGTAGAATGTCACATGATGTTGGAGATATTGGCGATGGCAACTTGAGGCCAAACGCAGCCTGGGAGATTGCGCCTGACAGTGGGTGACAATTGGAAGAAGGCACCAGGGCATTGCGAGGCTGGAGGGAGAGGTGGCAGCAATCGCGAGGGCTGGGCAATCACGTGGAGGTAAATTAATGGCTAAAATCTGCACTGGAGAGTGTGAAACCTGCATAGACGGAATGAGGTTAAATGGGGATAGCCTGTCTATTTATAGATGTGAAAGGGCACCCCAAAAATTAGGGTTTCTAGTAAACTCTCTCAAACCGCTCCCCGTTTTAGGGTTTCCACTGAACTCTCTCAAACCGCTCCCCGTTTTAGGGTTTTACTCTAAAAGAGCATTTTTTAGTGTGTTTTGGGGCTGTTTAAGAGGCCAATCAGCAAGTAATGCATGTTTGAGCTCAACACCCCCTCTCAGGCCCAAAACTAAGCCGAAAGGTTAGACCAGCCATTGTGATGTTTACTTACCCCAAGGCGTCCCACCCCAAAGCAGCCAAGGCATCGGACAAAGGGTGCACGTTGACTGCCCAATGGCCTACCAAGACTACAAAGGCGATGGTCATCTTACCAACGGAATCCAAGTAATCACCCCAAAGAGGATAGGGCATTGAACAAAGGATGCACGTCGACTAACCAGTGGCCTACCAAGCCTTACAAAGGCGGATGGAACTACATGGGATACGGCCGATTGAGTAATAGTGACCCAGAAGACGGGAGTAGGGAGGGTACACCCAACACATCACAAAACAGAACAAGCTAACCCATCCACTCAGGGTGTCAATGACAAGGAAAAATAGGTGATGAGGTATCCATGTGATGGACGATGGTGGTGTGGTAACAACAGCCGCCGGTGGAAATGGCTTAGGATCCGCTCAAGTGGTGCTCTGCACAATGAGATGCAAAGTATGCTACATGCTGAAGAATGCTCGTACAGCACGTGCCACTTGGACAGTGTCCCTCATGGAAAAGTTGTTCACTTGCCCAAGCGTCCTAGTACAAAGATTATGAAATCATGCAATGCAAAGGGTAAGGTACAATAGGGGAAAAAAGGAAAAAGCCGATGTCGAAGACAAAGTGCTGAAGCCTGTAGAATACCGAGAAGGGTAGAATACCAAGAAGGATAGGAACCCCCTCTCAACCTAGATGTAGATATCGAAGAAGGAAGAGCAGCCTAATGTCGGTCTTCGTACGGTGCCGAGAACCATAAGGAATGAAAGAAGAGAAAGTGGATGAAGCACCCCGCTAGAAGAGTAAGGTAGAAGTCACCGCCATGATAGAATCAAGAGAGATGCTTCACGATTTGCCTCGAGAGGGGAAACCGCCATGCTGAAAGAAGAGCAAGCACTCCGAGGATGATGAAACCATAAAAGAAACGGTGCGCATCCCCATGTCTTTAGCCCAGGTAGGACCAAAGCAATCTATAAGTTAGTCCTACACTGAAAGACAAAACCCCGCAAAAGAGATGAAAATTTACAAACACAGAGGTTAGTGGTGAGATGCTCCAAAGCAAAACATAGTAGAAAGAAAATCTAACTCTATAAATGCAATGAATGTGTATGTGTGTGAGTAAATACAGCAGAAGTCTAAAGAATGGAAAAGCTAAGGACAATGAATCCTATGGGCCCGACTCTAAGAGTGCGAAAAACGAATGCTACACTGACCTAGGGTATCCAAAAGGACCTAGAGACATGCTAGTCTAAAAAGGTGGCTACCATCGCGGACGTCCAGTAGCAAAGCTCTGCCAAGGGAACGCCTAACGAGATGGGGAGGAAGGTGAGATAGATACATGAAGTACAACAGGATCGGAACCTGCAAACCAATCAGTCAGTCCCTCAAGGATAGTGAAAGAGATGGGCTATTAAGACTATACTCGAGCCACATGTCCAACAGCAACGGCAGGTGCTGAAGGAGCAAATGAAGCACGAGCGAAAGGCGTAACCCCACTAGACTATGTAGTTGCAGCAGTCTGCAGAGGCTTTTTAGGCAGAAGACCTTGGAAATGCCTGAGGAGTTGGGGAGAAAGGTGAGATAGATACATGAAGTGCAACAGGATCGGAACCTGCAGACCAATCAGTCAGTCCCTCAAGGGTAGTGAAAGAGATGGGCTGCTGAGATTGTACTCGAGCCACATGTCCAGCAGCAACGGCAGACGCTGAAGAAGCAGATGAAGCAAGAGCGAAAGGCACAACCCCACTGGATTGTGCAGTCGCAGCGGTCTGCAGAGGCTTTTAGGTGGAAGACCTTGGACCTTGGAGCGACAATCCTCATCCACATGGCCTACTCTCTGGCAGTGTGTGCAAAACCGGTTTCTCTTAGGGAGTTGCTACCAGATAAGTCTAGATTGTAGATGTACCCAAATTCCCTCTCCTTCGTGAGCCCCCTCTATTGAAGTTCACATATGCAAAGCCATCTGGATCCTGTACCTCAAAAAAAGAAACACGTGAGGATTTTGATTCATGCAACACAAAAGAATTATACAAACCTGACATTGGACATGGCTGAGATGATGAAGATGGATGGCCAAACATTCCAAATGTCGTATGTCCTCCATGATCAGAGAGGTGGCCAACCTCACCAACTAGTCCGGATGAGGTAGCAAAACTGGTAGGAGGGGTGTAAACATCACCATACTTGTTGCGATAGTACTTCTCAAAGTCCTCTGTCATGTTAGTGAAATCTGGAATAGGAGTAGAAGAAGATGAAGGTGAAAGTGGAGTGTTGTCCTCCTCACCACCGAGTCCATAATGTTGTCTCAGGGCCTCCAATGATGGAGAAGGCTGATAAGACATCATAGGAACTAGAGAAGGTGTCTGGGACATTGTGATTCGGTTACGAGTCGTATTGTGTGCCTTGCACAAAGACTAGCTCTCCACAATGTCCGCAGGGTATTCTTTACAAAAGCACCGGTCCTAATACCATGTAAAGAAAATTGCTAGGGTTTGCACTGAGGACACACAGAGTGTACGACCACGACGAAACACAAAGAGACAGACACAAACACATAGAGCAAAACTTAAACCCTAAACGCAAAACTCAAAACTCAAATACAGAAACTCAAATACAAACAGAAGAAGGGAGAGAGAGAACACAACTCTGAAGTGAATGAATGTTGTAAATGAATATAAGAGTGTACAGTGTGCTCAAGGGCAAAGCAATGTCGGAGTGTAACATCCACCGGAGACAGATCCCAAGTCTGTGACCACTAGTTGAAAAGTGAAGAGAGAGAAAACTACAAAACACTGACACTAGGGATTGCCAAAGACACAAGCGACAGCTGCAAAGTGGAGAGATGACACTAGGCGGCTTCAGAAGGATATAAACGCAGGCTGTAGGATGTCGCTTGATGTTGGAGATGCTGGCGATGGCAACTGGAGGCCAAACGCAGCCTGGGAGATGGTGCCTAACAGTGGGCGGCAGCTGGAAGAAGACACCAGAGCACTGCAAGATTGGAGGGAGAGGTGGCAACAGTCATGAGGGCTGGACAGCCACGTGGAGATAGACTGATGGCTGAAATCTGAACTGGAGAGTGTGAAACCTGTATAGATGGAATGAGGCTGAATGGAGGCAACCTGTCTATTTATAGATGTGGAAGGGCGCCCTAAAAATTAGGGTTTTCACTAAACTCTCTCAACCCGCTCTTTATTTTAGGGTTTCCACTGAACTCTCTTGAACCGCTCCCCGTTTTAGGGTTTTACTCTAAAAGAGCATTTTTTAGTGTGTTTTAGGGCTATTTAAGAAGCTAATCAGCAAGTAATGCATGTTTTAGCTCAATATATACTAGCCCTGTTTGTCCCATGGAATCACTATTGAGCTGAAAATGCATTAGCTTCACTTAAACAGCCCCTAAATATGTTTAATTTAGGAAGAAACCTTGTATATTTAAAAAGACATGCATTCCTAGAGATTGTCTATATCCCATAAGCACAAACCCACTTGGGAGGGCCCAAACTTTCTATAAATAGATATGTTGCTCTCAATTCAACCTTAATCTCGTTTTTGCAAATTTTAGGTATTTCAACTTGTTGTCCAGACCCTGAATGCAAAGGACATTGCAGCCAAGCTGGCCATTGCTACCTACAACAATTTGGCGCCTGTTTCCAACATACCACACATTGTTCGAAGCTGATTTCAGCATGCAAACTTCTACTACTGATTTTTCCTGCGTTTTTAATCTCTCTCTTGCAACCTGCGTTTGCTATTTTCTCTCTCCTGAAGCCTGCGTTTTTAGTCTTTTTCTCTCCTCACCTGAGTTCCTGCACTACCGTCTACAGTAGATCCAACCTTTCTTGGCGGTGTTTGCTAGTGTTCGACATCCAAAGGATGCCTTGCTACAACTCAAGATCCGTTCAGAGTACGACACACTCTCTAGCTCATTACCCCTGCCCTAATCCTTGAGATACACGGGTTCAAGGTACAATATTCATTCACTACATAGTGTGTTTGCTGCATGAGCATTGTATATTCAATAGCCATATCACTTCATTCTTTGTGTTCATTGTCTCTGAGTTACCCCAACCCTAACTGTGTTCCTCTATCAGTCTATGCTTTGTCATACGATATTATTTGTGTTTCTATGGCAAGGTATTTTTGCACATGGTATAAGAGCCAAGTTCTCTGAGAGAAACTTAGGCCTTAATCTGAAAGCTCTACACAAGAATCATGAACAACACAAGGGCAAATGACTTCGAACACTACTTCTGCAACCAACCTTCTTCCTCGGATAGGGTGGTAAATAACCTGATTAAGCACTATTTACAGCAATTAACAAATTCACAAATTTGAAATGCACACTTTACCATATAATTTTGGACATTGGACACCCTATTGGTCCCAAAATTGGTGCCCTTTCGGTATTTATTTAACTTAATTGAAGAAGAAGTTGATGTATAATGGGATTCTCCCAATCCCTTTCAGTATTCCAATTCCTCTTGCTATCCAAAATGACCAACCAAAATGACCAGCAAGTCTTCAATTTGATTTTCCCCTTGATTTGGGCAATCAATTGGCCTTCACCCGCTTTGATGGAGATAGAAAATGCCCCAAAATTTAATGATTTGCTAGTCCCTCCACTTAAATAGGCTAAAAACAACTTCAACCCTATTGAATCCAAGTCTTGGAGTTTCCAATTTCCGGCATGCTTCTCTAGGCTGCTGCTAAACCCTAATTTCTATTGTAGTTAAAGTTTACAGTAGAGAAATCTGAAATTTCACAACCTCTCGTGATCTCAATGCTTTAATCTTCAAAGCAAGGCTGTAGAAAGGTTAGGAGATGAGAGAGAATGCTGAGGAGAGAGAAAATTCAGACTTTCTTCGCGAAGAACTGAAGAAAATCTGTCACTTACTACTGCAACCCTGTCTCAACAACTTGTAGATATAAAGAACTAAAGAAAATCAGTCATTTATTGCTGCTACCCTGTCTCAACAGCCTATATATGCTATCACCTACTATTGATTAGTCTTCTCCTATCCTTGGCTGCCTTAGAAGGTCCTCCAATGGCTGCAAATCAGACCAGCAACATCTCCTCTCTCTCTCTTGCAAGCTAAATACACTAAAATGCCTCTGTCCAATCTCTAAAGAGGTTTTTCAGTCTTGCATGGGCATTTTTGACAAGTGGCAACCTTCCCAAACGGTTTTTCCAGCATTATCCATAATTAAAAATTAATTTTCAACCTTTAAATATTGAAAATTAATCTAATAATTATTTCAATGTCCTGAAAAATAATCTAGCTAGCCAATAATTAGATTGGCTAGGCAACTTCCATTCCCAAGTGTCTCTGCGCCATCTTTGACCATCAGATTGGCATTAGGTACCATTAAACGCTACTTTTCTAGTGTCACCAACTAACACTTACGGCCAAATGAATGACCTAGGCCAACAACTGGCATCAGATACCACCCAATACCTGTGCGGCATAACTTATAGCAACTTTTGCCTTTGACATCCCATGATTTCCTCAAGTCCTGAGCTCATAAATTTACTCTAATCCCAGTTACACCTCACATGTGTAACATTTACTAAACCATGTGATTAAAAATTAATCCACATGTTAAGTGAGGTTTCAAAAATACATGTCCTCATGACAACTTCCACACCACTTCTCACATCCGAGATAAATCCATCAAGAAATAAGTCGAAGTGGGCCTCACAACTTGCTTCACAAGCTCCCGACATTACCACACAGTCATTGGACTACCATGGAGTTCCACGATCTTACGAGATCACTTCAACTGAGTACGATCTCATTTTAATGCATAAAGCCAAACATCAGATAGAAGGTAAGTCTGAATTTCACCCTTTAGATGTGTACCAATCTACTAACCATGCAAGAAGGGTGGAATCTCCACTTAGAACTGGCCATCCACAAGTAGAAATTGGCATAGAGTACACTCCATTGCCTTTATACTTATTCTCTCCAATGCCAAGTATATCTATCATTTCAGATTCTATTAATGATGATTCCCCTCTCCTATTGGTATAGATAATTCATGATGGACATCTGCAAAACAATTTCTAATTTATAAGTAATGAGAAATACAGATATTTCCCTATGAACTCAAGACTAGGTAAGCAGTTGAAACAAAAAAATGTCAAAATGAAGTAGATACATCTTCATCATCATTATTTCAATTTAATGCATTTAATTGACAAAAGGAACCCACATTATTTTCCACATCTACATCTATCACAAATCCATTTGATCTCCCTCTCATCCCACCCTCTTATTCTGCTACCACATCCTTTCAACCTCCATTAAGTGCACCGCATGTTACCTCGCATGTAGGATCACATGTGTTTTCATTCACCACATCAGGGGATTCTTCAAACTTAGGAACCACCATTAGGACCTCATCTCTTCATCAGTTGGATGGTGTTCCACCTTTTTCTCATACACTTTCAAGATCATTGCAGTCTGGGTATTCCCCTCAATCTCTTCCAAGTGCGGATCAGTTGGTGCCACAGTTTGCCTCCATGGCATTACCTAATGGACCCTCTCATCATTATATTGTGTCTCGGTTGACATTTGGACAAGGCTTACATGTCCTAGTGCCTCCACCTCCACCGACATCTTATGGAAACATTCATGTTCCAGTACCTTGTAAAAAGATGGCGTACCAACAAAACAATAGAGTTTGCAAGGAGAAACACGAAGTAAACTCGGCAAAATGTAGAAGAGAAGAAAAGAGAGAAGAAACTCTAATGATGGAATAATGAAGACTCGAATCATGGAGTGAATGTAATACAAGGGAACAAGGGTGTTGTAGCACAAGAAAGATGATGAAGACAGCCTCAAACCACGAACCGCAATGTCCTCCTAAAGAGATGTGAGGACAATGGAGAGGCTGGAGAGAAGGGGTGACGAACTGAATGAATCAGCCGTAAGTAATGAATGAGAGAGTGGCCTATAAATAGGCACAGTCAATCTAGGATAGCTCCCCTTTTTAGGACTGCAAACCCTAAACGCAACACACAAAAACGCAAACTGTGGATGAAGGTGAAGAAGGAAAGTGTTTCTCAACACCCCCTCTCAAACCCAAAAAGGAAAAGAGGAGTGAGGTGGAGATGGAATGCTACATGCTAAAGAATGCTTATGCAGCAGATGCCACTTGGATAGTGTCCCTTATGAGAAAATTGTTCACTTGCCCAAGCGCCCTAGTACAAAGACGATGAAAACATACAATACATAAGAGAAATGTCGGACTTTGTGTGGGGCCAAGAACCATAAGGATATGCCAATACTCGATCTCGGGAGTTGGCTCTATGCTAACCAAGTAACCAAGGCAATAAGAAGAGGAGGAAGAAGATGTAGAGGGTCCCTATGATCCAAGATTTCCACCTGAAAGAGAACCTACAGTAAAGAGCAATAAACAGAGTGAACTGGAAAATCTAAAACTCAACCTCAAGAGAGAAGCCACTAGCTCCGTGCATCCATGTTGGAAGGAATACGAAGGTCTTGTCACCAAGTCGCAACTGAATCTCCAAGGCCACAAGCTAGGTAGATCCTCGAGATCCTGGGGATGAGTAGAAGAGATGACTGCTCGAAGACAACCACCCCAAGAAAGGAGATGATGGATAAAGAACTTCATGTGGAGTAGGTGCCCCCTTTAAGGCTGGAGGCAAAGGGGCCCCCTCTCAAGGTGAAGTATTAGGAGTAATAGCTCTCTCGAAGAGCGAAGAGAGATCATCCCTTGCTAAATCCCCCTCTAAGATAGATAGGGAATCCAAAAACTCATGGATCACAAACTTTGTATCATTTGATGTCAAAGAAAATGCCGTCAAGTATGCTGAAGAAGGTATCTGGGGGGCCAAAGAACTCCCAAAGGTGGCCTCTCGATCCTAAGGAGACGAGGGTGGAGAAGAAGGCTCATGGTCAAGGGAGCAAATCGCAGTCCCCGAAGCCAAGGATAGGGGACAACCACTGGCTCTCAGTGGAGCGGAGTGTGAAGCCGAAGGAGAGGAAGGAGTCGAGCAGCCATTGTCTTGCAAAGGAGCGGACTGTCTGTCGAGGAGATAATATCCAACAATCAATGTCTCTCGATGGAGCGGACTGCAGGACCGCGGCCCAAGGGACCCACTGTACCCGGAAGTGGGTGGGGGAAACCTCCTCACAATGAGGTGCTCTCCAGGAGGGCTTATCGCCTCGAAGGTCTTAGAGCCTCCGTGTGCTTGAAAGGACTTAGTGCATGTCGGTTGCGGCTTATTACCTAGAGCATAATACTATGATAGCAGATGCAAAACGATCTCTATGGCCCAAAAAGGAGATGTGGCACAAGGAGTGTCTCGTGAAAGATGCATATACTCTGAGGGGATGGGGAGCAAAGGTCGAAGTCGACAAATATTGGTGGTGTGTTCGGTGATGCCACAGTAGGAGCACCCAGTAATCTGGTGATCAAGGTAAAGAAGCCATGGGTACCAATGTACCTTGCTCAAGAAGGAAAAGGTGGAAGAGGTCAACCACGAACCATGAACTGCAATGTCCACCTCAAGGGGTGGGAGGACAGTGGAAGGGCTAGAAGTGAGCTGCCAATGGAAGGAGGATGCTACCAATAGTAAGAGGTTGCAACCAGTAGAAAATCGCATGTGAGGAGGGATAAAGACTAAAAACGCAAGCTACAGGAGAGAGAAAGACTAAAAATACGAGTGAGGAGAGAGAAAAACTAAAAACGCAGGCTTAAGAGAGAGAGAACAGCAAATGCAGGCTGAAGGAGAGAGAAAGACTAAAAACGCAGGAAAAACCAGCAGTATTAGTCAACATGCTAAAATCAGCTCCGAACAGTGTATGATAGGCTGGAAACAAGCACCAAACTGTTGTAGACAGCAATGGCCAGCTTGGACCGTGATATCCTCCGCATTCAGGGTGTGGGCAACAAGCTGGAATACCTAAAATCTGCAAAAACGAGATTGTTTTCTGAATGGAAAGTGATCAGCAACAGTCGCTCTGCTATAAACAACTACAAACTACGGGTGGAAGGTTGGAAACAAGCTCCAGATTGTAGATGACAGCAAGGGACAGCAAGACCGCGATGTCCTCTGCAAAAGGGGTATGGACAACAAGTTGAAAACACCTGAAACCTGCAAAAACGAGATTTTGATGCAACGGAAGAAGAAGAGAAGTGGATGCCGAACCTATCACCGGTCTTCGCCATCACTGGAGTGGAGGATCTTTGCTACTGTTTGAGCAGATCCAGCTCTAATACCATGTCAAAAGATGACGTACCAGCAAGACAGTAGGGTTTGCAAGGAGAAACACGAAGTAAACTCGGCAAACATGGAGAAGAGAAGAGAAGAGAGAAGAAACTCTGATTAATGGAATAATGAAGACTTGAATCATTGAGTGAATGTGATATAAGGAAACAAGGGTGTTGTAGCACAAGGAAGATGATGAAACCACGAACCATGAACCACAATGTCCTCTTGAAGGGGTGTGAGGACAATGGAGAGGTTGGAGAGAAGAGGTGACGGTCTGAATGAATCAGACGTAAGGAAAGAATGAGAGAGTGGCCTATAAATAGGCACAGTCAATATAGGATGGCGCCCCTTTTTGGGCCTGCAAACCCTAAACACAAAACGCAAAAACACAAATTGTGGGTGAAGGTTGAAGAAAGGTGAAGGGTTTCTCAACATGCCTCCATATCAATCGGCACTCATTGGACACTCACAGCCTATTTTTGCCTACCCACCTCTTCCCCCTCCTCTTTCTTATCAAACACCTCCACCACCACCAACACCACCATCTTATCCTCCACATCCATCTAACCCCACATTCTCGACACCTCATGGTTCTACCTCATCTTCTGCCAAGCATGCATTCAATGACAAGACTCATTTTAACAGGTCAAACTTTACAACTTGGTCGAACTTGATGAGACATGTCCTTGACTCATAGAATCTATGAAATCTTATGCAAGGGTTGGAACCCCAACCCGATCCCGCACTTGTTCCATGCGAGCTTATCCTCCAATGAAAGGCTAGGAATACCTCTGCTATTGTCGAGCTAATGCAAGGCTTATTGCCTGAGTTTCATTCTGAGCTTCAGCATTTTAACTTAAGAGTCATAGAGATGGGTACACTTGACCAACCACTAGGCGGCTCGAGATAGGACTCATCAAATAAATCTTGACCATGAGCTTCAAAACTTCAAAATCTCTTACCAAGGTGACTTAAAAGTCAAGTTGGCTGAGTATCGGCGTCTCCTTGCCAAATTCTCCACTACAAGGACTCCCGAGTCCTCTGACAATCAGATCACATTGTTTCTTAACAAGCTGCTATGTAAGTACTTCAATTTTATGCAACAAGTGGTTTCTCTACCCAATTTATCCACATTCCATGAATTTGAATGTCAGGTATTGCGTTGCATAGATGTTCAATTAATTTCATATGAATAATCCCTCAAAGGGGACTCTTGTTGCTCATTCTCAAAAAGGGCAGCAAGGGAAGGGTAAACCAAATCAAACTTCAAATCAAAATCAAAATCAAGCAAAGGAATCACAAGGAAACTCCCAATCTCAACTCAAATTCAGGTGGCAAAATGTACCGAATAACAATAGATATTGTCAACATTGTAAAAAGGCTGGCCATTTTGACGAGGAGTATCGAGGCATGAGACACAACACCAAAACCCAAATCACAGACTCCCGCCCCTCAATCGAGAAACCCACCTCAGGAAAGGCAGGGTGATGGCCAGGGGTAGTGGAAAGATCAGACCCACACTACCACCAGTCAACTATCTCGGTCTCGACAACGTTCTCAACTCCAAAGGGCTTGTCTGACTGGTCTACAAAGGCCCGCATCATCTCCATAGAGACATTCGATGCGAGTCTCGTCCACATCTATGCATTGCCTCCCGACGAGGTTACTGTCGAGGCCCACTTGTCACAATAGAGCACATCAACACCCGTTTGGATTGTGGACATTGGAGCTACATATCACATGACTCCTATAGAGAATATCTTCTATACCCAAGCCTTTGCAATCGCGCAGGTCCGCATAGAAAACAACTCCTCGGTCAAGATCCAAGCTCAAGGTTGTGTTAGTTTTGCAACTGACAAGGGTTCGCATCTAGCTTTGCTCAACAATGTACACTATATCCCTCTCCTTGGGGTGATCTTGTTATCTATTCAACAACTTTGCCGATTGGGGCAAGCAGTTTTCTTTACAAAGACCACAATCAAGGTCCTTGACTCTCAAACTAGTTAAGTGCTTAGTCATGGTGAGGAACAATCTAATGGCCTATACCACATGACCCATTTTTTTACCAAGCCAACAATCGAGGGCTTTGCGTTTCATAGCTTCCAGGCATTAGCCACATCTTGAGAGCCTATGAATAATGAGTGTCTTTGGCATTTCCGCCTAGGGCATCTTAGCTATGACTCTCTTTATGAGTTATCTCGCCGTGAGATGGTTGAGGGCCTTTCTCACCTGAAACTAGCTCGAGATATCTAGAGCCTGTCAGCTTGGGAAGCAACACCGTACCCCATTTCCTCAACAGTCTACGCATAGAGCTGAAACACCTCTTAGATTGATTCATGTTGATCTTTGTGGGCCCACATCCACTATTGCCTTGAATGGAGCATTGTACTTCTTTTTTTATAGTGGATGATCATTCGAGATATATTTGGGTGTACTTCCTCAAGCATAAGTTTAATGCTTTCACATATTTCTCTGCTTGGATATTGTTGATTCATAATCAGACGGATCGTCATGTTCATTGCATGAGGAGTGATAGCAGTGGTGAGTTCATCTTCCATGAGTTACTCGAGTTTCTACGGTAGCATGGCATCTCTCGCCGGCTCACCTCTACCAACTTCCCCTCTCAAAATGGAGTCGTAGAGCATTGGAACCAGATAGTCATGGAAATGGCACGCTCTATGCTATTCACAGCAGAGCTCCCTGATGAGCACCTTTGGGTTGAGGCTGCTAATACTGTGGTGTACATCCTCAATGGGTACCTGATTGCGGCACTTTCTCAGAAGACCCCGTACGAGGCATTCTTTGGCTCTTGGCCTATCATATCCCACTCCAACGTATTTGGGTGTCGTGTATACACACATACGCCTAATGATAAAATAGGGAAACTTCTTTGGTTAATTCATACTAGGCCAGACTTAGCTTACTCAGTCATTTTCATAGCACCTAGGATATCACATTGGATTGCATGTCTTTGTATGTTGTGTTATTTATGGTGCACTTATTCTTATGGCCTCACCTATGGTTTTAGTTTATGTTTGCAAGGATACACTGATTCTAATTGGGCAAGAGATCGTGACACCCGGCGTTCCCATAGTGGCTACCTCTTTACCTTGGGCACGGCTCCCATTTCTTCATCCACAACCGCAAGCAAGAGATGGTGTGGCTTCCACGATCGAGGCTAAGTATAGTGCTCTCTTCGATGGCACCATCAAGGCCATCTATCTAAGGAGCTTACTGGCGGTGCTTCATTTTTCTTGTGACTCTCCCACCATTATCTACTACGACAACCAGAGTGTCATTGCCCTTGCATGCAATCCGATCATCACACCACAGACGTCACATGTGGGAGTCCACTTCCACTTTTCCAAAGAGCAAGTTGAGCTAGACTATCCGCCTAGAGTTTGTGCCTTCACCAGACAATTTTGCATACATTTTGACCAAAGCAGTCAACCCACCCATTCTTTAGTACCTTTTACCTAGGATCGGCTTGGGTACGCCCTCCCCTACTTCTTTATATTGACAAGGAGAGGGTGCTTTCCTCTTGCTTTCCCTTCTAGTTTGAGAAAGAGCAGCTACTTCTCTTGATAGTAGCAGTCATGATGCTTACAGTTTTTAGACATTCATTCATTCATTCCTTTATTCTTTTGTATTGTACTTTATGGAAATTTGTAACTTCGTCTGCACTATCAAGATGACCTAATTGTAAAAGGGCATTTGGGCAAGTGAACAATTTCCCTGCGAGGGCACTGTCCAAGTGGCACTGTTGCATTGCATTTTGCGTGAGCAAGACATCTTACATCTCCCTTTGCATTACCCCATGCATTAGTATTCTATTCATGTAAACATGCATCTATACGCATTTATCCATTTTCAGTCTTTTGGAGTGATCGACTCTGGATCCACCATATTAATGACATTGCACATGGCAATCTCCAAGGCTTGCTTCACATCTTTGCTATATTTGTGTCACCCACACCTTAGCCATTTTCCTTTTTCATCGACACCTAGTAATGGTAGGGATAGTATGCTTGTTTTGTGAAGGTCTTGGGTCTGACCATCCCTTATCACTTTCCCATTTGGGACACACATACTCAATAAGATGAAAACTAATTTGAAACCCTCACTTAATGTTAAATCTATCAAAACTACAAAGCCCTCCCAAAAAAAAAAGGTCCATAGTTGATTCCATCTACCTTTGCAGGACTTGGTAGACCATTGGGCAGCCAATGTGCACCCTTTGTCCGATGTCCTAGCCTCTCTAAGGTGATCACTTGGGCTCCCTTGGTAAGATAACCATCGCCTCTATAGTCTTAGTAGGCCACCGGGCAGCCGACACACACCCTTTGTCCAATGCTCTAGCTGCTTTGGGGTGAAAAAACAAAGGGCTTAGTTGGCCCACTTCTCGTGGCATCGTTGTTGGACCTAAGAGGGGGTGTTAAGCTAAAAATGCATTAGCTTCACTTAAACAGCCCCAAAACATGCTTAGTTAAGGAAAAAACCTTGTTTATTTTTTTAAAAATGTGCTCCTTAAGAGTGTTTATATCCCATAAGCACAAACCCACTTGGAAGGGCCCAAACTTTCTATAAATAACAAATTTCAGCTTGCTGCCCACACCTCGGATTTAGAGGACATCGCAGTCCAAGCTAGCCATTGTTGTCTACAATAGTCTGGCGCTTGTTTCTAGCCTACCACACACTGTTCGGAGCTGATTTCAACATGCTGACTGCTACTGCTGGTTTTTCCTGCGTTTTTAGTATTTCTCTCTCCTGTAGCCTGCATTTGCTGTTTTCTCTCTCCTGCAGCCTGCATTTTTAGTCTTTCTCTCTCCTCACCTGCGCTTTTAGTCTTTCTCTCCTACACTGTCGTTTGCATCAAATCCAACCTTCCTTGGCTGTGTTAGTTGGTGTTCGATATCCAAAGGCTACCTTGTTGCGATTAGAGATCTGTTCAAAGTACGACACACTCTCCAACTCATTACCCCTGGCCTAATCCTTGAGATACAAGAGTTTGAGATACAATATTCATTCACTGTATAGTGTGTTTGCTGCATGAGCATTGTATATTCAATAGTCATATCACTTCATTCATTGTCTGTGTTCATTGTCTCAAGGTGGGGGTGGAAGAGGATGACTTAGTAGACCTAAAGGACCAGCTATGGAGGAGAGAGAAACGAGAGAGTGAATAGTAAACAATAGATAACATAAGAGTAACATAGTGAGTGTACTTGTTGAACAAAACTAAATGATAAGAGAAAGTACAACTAAGGTTTAGATCTAAGGTGTGACCTAACCACACTTCCACCAACAAACTAGAGTTAAGTTTATTTACTCTAGAGCAATGTCACTACTTTAATGTCCTAAGATACTAGGTGTACACACCCTACAATGACAATAAGTCTCCATACCACACAAATTACATTGGATACTTCCTAGAATTTGCAAATTCTAGCACCTCCTTGCAATGCCAATGTGATGATGAAGTACAAAGAAGATCAATCACCAAAGGGTAGTAAGTTTAAGGACTTTCAAAAATCCTCAAACTTCTCTCCTAATAAAGTTTTGGTGAAAATATCTACAACATGTTGTATAGAAACATATACCAATCCAAGCTCTCCTGCATAGCATCTTTCTCTAACATAATGATAATGAACCTCGATATGTTTCATGCAAGCATGAAACACAAGATTTCGACAATGAGATTTGTAGATTAGCCAATGATATGTGCAGCCATACACATTCAACTATTGCTATGAAAGTTGTCTTGTACTCGGCCTCACAAGATGAGGTAGCCACTATAGGGTGTTTCTTGCTAAGCCATAAAATGCATGAATGGCCCAGAAACAAACAGTATCCAATAGTAGACTACGAACTGTCTAAATCACCAGCCCAATCTGAATCATTCTAAGATTGTAATTGCAAGTCTCCCCTCCCCCTCTCGAGGGAGAAAAATAATGCATATGTCTAAATACCTTGCAAATAGCAAAAGATTTGCTTAGCAACATGCCAATATATTGTCTGTGGGCTATGCATAAACCTGCTCACTTGAGATACAGCAAATTGTATGTTAGTGCGTGCATTGCAAAGATAAATAAGACAGCCAACAACTTGAATGTAAATTGCAACATTGTGCATCTTGCTACTATCATGCATAGACAACTTTATGCTTGGCTCTATTGGAGTCTTCATAGACACAATCTTGCATGTTGAACCTATACAAAAGCTTGTCCATATACTGTGATTATGACATGATACCATGCTAACTTTGGGTAAATTGAAACCCCAAATAAAAGTGTAAGCAGCCCATATCTAACATAGCAAAAGGATGTTTTAAATCAGCCTTAAAATCTACAATATTATCCTCTCTAAGTACAATCAACTGCATATCATCTACATAGATAATGATAATCAGCAAGTTCCCCCCTCTTAATCTAAAGAGTGTGAGCTGTTGGACTATTTTTGAAGACAAGACTAGCCAAATAAGCATCAATTTTTCAGTATCATGCACAAGGAGCCTATTTTAAACCATAAAGAGCCTTATACAACTTGCAAACCATGTGCTCTTTTCCTTTCACCACAAAGCTTGGAGGCTATGAAACATAAATATAATCATGAAGATCGCCATTCAAAAATGTTGTCTTCATGTCCAATTGACACAGTTTTCAACCATAATTTGCAACCATAGCAATAACACCCCATTGTACTCGTGGGATGTAGGAGCAAATGTCTCCTCATAATATATGCCTTTCTCTTGAGCATCACCTTTTACGACCAAGTGTGCCTTATACCTGTCAATAGTGCCATTAGCTTTGCACTTGAGTTTAAAAAATTATTTTGTGCCAATAGCTTTCTTGCCAAGAACCAAGTCCACAAGATCCCGAGTACTGTTAGCGGCAATAGAGTCCAACTCTTTTTGCATGGCCTATGACCAATGCGCATCTTGCTATGCTTCATCGATAGAAATAGGCTCATCATCATCCAAAAATGAAACTCATAAACACATGCTCATCAAAAGGAGCCTCTACTCCCATGGTATCAACCAAATGTGCCCCATCTATATCATGTGTTGCCTATCTAGAAGCCCTTCTAGTGCGCTAAGGTAAAGGAGCATCAATTTACTCTCCTTGAGAGTATGTAACAGCCATATAGGCACCGTTTTTGCTGCATTTACAGCAGTCCTCCCTTGCTCACCTGCATGTTCCACTTCATGATACAAACCATGATCAATTAATGGTTATTCACAGACATGTGGAGCAGCCATAGTTTGCTAGAATACATCTATTCAAACATTTACAACAAGCTCGGATCCCAAAGCAAGTGGTAAAAGACCTTCAAAAACATCACCTGGATCATGCATGGCTGGCATTTCAAATTGTCATGTGAAAAGGCTACATTTTCAGCAAAGATAGCATCCTTACTAACAAAAACTTTGTGAGTGCATAGATCATACAATAGATAGCCCTTGCTTTCCGAGCTGTAGCCAACAAAAATACATTTAATACCTTATCATTGAGCTTTCCATGAAGCTCTTTTGGCACATGACCATAGGCTATGCATCCAAACATGCAAAAGCAATCAACCTTTTGGTTTCCTCTTGTGCCAAGCCTCAAAAGAAGTGATAGTTTTCAATGCTTTTGTAGGTGCACAATTTAGCACATGATTTGCACACTAAAGGCCCTCAAGCCAAAATTTATATGGCAGCCCATTAGATTTCAGCATGCATCTAGTCATCTCCATGAGTGTCTAATTTTTCCTTTCAACCACGCCATTCTATTGAGGTGTCATACTCACAGTGGTATGATGTACACATGGAATCACATACATAACAGTGTATAAGCTACAACTTACGGACAGCATGCACTGCACCATCCATTTCAAAGGCAAAATGATGCATCGTTTCCAAAATACACCCCTCACACGCATGGGGAGGTGGGGTCTCTATTGGAGGTAAGGTATCCACCATTTGACAACGCTAAAGTGTCATCAAACTGCCAAAACTCATGTGATTGTAATGAGTATGCCATAGCTCCACATTCTATATAGCAAGCATGAGTGTGCTAACTGCCAAAGCATCATGAGATCTCCTCTCATATGTATCCAACAGGAAAAGGCCTTTATACAAAGTGCCAAACAAGCAAAGAACATAATCAAGCTCTCTGTCTCACACAATGCACTTGACATCCTCAAAGATAACCTAAAAACCTTATTTGTTGAATGTTGATATTCACAAGAGATCCTTTGTTATCCCAAGTACAAACAATACATCCAAAAGCATAAAGTCTAATCCATCTATTGCAATAATCAGCACTAAGCCAATGCCACAAACATCGTAACTAGAGTTCTTTGCTCATGCAACTCTGTTCCTCATAGGGGCTGAATGCATAGATGTGAATAGACACTTCCGTGAATTGATGCGCTTGGATGCCCCACTATCAAAGTACTGCGTGTGCTGCATTTCAGTAACATTAAATGCAAAATCGGCCATAGAACTATCATAACTACATGTCAAAAATACATAATCCTTCTCAATAAAGTCAGTTGTAGCATCCCCATCAGAAGACCGAGAGGCAAATGTCTCCTTCACAGCTAAACCAGAGTCAAATGTCTCCTTCACAGCTAAACCAGAGTCTTTCTTCTTCTCTTTGGCCAATTTTTAACTACATTCTTCAATGTAGTGTCCAAGTTTCTTACAATAGTGGCATTTCCCTCTCTCCTTGTCTTTATTTGCATCATGGGTAGCCTTTCCAGATGGTTTGGGCATTTGTCCTAATGTGCACAAATAAAACCTTTTAACATAAATAAAGCTTTTTGAGTGTTTTGTAGGAGCAAAATTAGGCATCAATGTACAACAATTAAATTTTAACGCAAGCCTTGATTATGGTGGCTCAACAATACTAGATACAAGTTCTCATCTTGAAGAGTTACAATAATTTGCTTTGGGAGCTTTTTTCCAAAGTTTCCTTTATGCTAGTTACCTTTCAACAATCAAGTGCAAGAGATTATGTCTTCTAAAACCCCACTTCTCTACTTCTTTATTTACGTGTATTTATCTAGATTTCTCCACAACTTCTTGGATCAGCAATGTTTCTTAGAGCCCTTTGTGGTTTAGAGATAGTGTTCCTAGCTTATGCTCCAGATCTGGCACATCCAATGCCACATCCAGGATCTAAGAGGGGATGTTAGCAATCCATGTACATTCTCTCCTTGTTGTGAACCCTATCACTCCATAAGTGGGGAACATCATGAAGCTCTAACATGTATTGTCCATTTGTGGTTGGTTTGGTCATTTCATCCATTATAGCCAATTGTGCTGTGGCATTTCTAGTCCATCTGGACATTTCAGGTCACTCTTAGGGTTTTCTATACATAGGACCCTAGTAGTCTCTCTTTCTTGCATTTTGGACACGACATCATGGGACTGCCCTCTCTCTCAGCAGGGCCCTCACTCATGTGCATCTCACACTTGCTTGGACCTGCCATCTTGTATCCATTGTTTTCATTGCTTGTGCCATCTATGGTGATTCTTTAGCTTCTAAGTTCATGTCTTCATTCCTTCTTCCACTGCTATTCTGACAAGATCCTCCATGAAAAACAGTCATGTGGAAAGAGTGTCGGTGAAGATGATCATCGGCAGCTGCACACCGCCCCCCCCCCCCCCCCTTCCAAGCATTTGGCTGCATCTGTCTTACCTTAAACCTTAAAGAAAGAAAAGAATGCTGTTGATAGAAAGAATTGAGGCTCCAAAAGAGTCTAGACTATTCCTTTAACATGTTTTACAAGACATAGTGCTGCTCCATCATTGTGATGATTGTAACTTTCTTTCTATAATGCATTGATTCTTTTAATGGACAAAGTAAACACCTAAAAGCATGAATTGTAGCTGAATGAATGTGTCTGGTGTGTTAAAATGTGCGTCTCAAGAAACTGATTATATTCTCAATGAAACTGAACACCAATGTCAGTGCATTAGGTTAAAATATAAGCACATAAGCAGTGTTGACCCTTTTTTTTTGTGCACAGTGTGTGTGAAAGAGGTAAAAGATGCAGAACACACCGCTTTCACTGCGCTGCTTTCTGTCCCCTTTCCTTGTTGGAGACAAAGAGCCAAACTATACTGTGCTCGAACATGACCTGCTATGGCTGCCCGCTGAAACCATTTAACTGCTTCAGTTGGATTGCTCGGTTCTGTCCAAGTTCAGGAGTTCAATGGTAGCTGCCAAGAACTGCCCAAAATGATAAAATTTCAACACAATAAGAACTCACACACCTTGCAGATATGCGAGTCCAAGGTTACACTGTCCAGCTGGGTCTCCAAGGTCTGCAGCCTTCTTATACCAGTGCATTCCTTCCTGTCTTCTGTCCTGGAGAACCACAAGCTTCTTTAATGCGGAGCTTAAAATGCTTGAAAATTTGAAGGACTGCCGAACTGAGCATACCATTTCCCACAGGAGGAGGCCTGCATCTACCATCGCAGCAGCACAACCACGCACTGCTCCTTTTAGAAAAGAGTCGAGGGCCTTAGTGAGATTCCGAGCCACACCCCCGCGACCATGTTTAAACTTCTTACCCCAGTGAACAAAAAGCATGGCCTCCCGGAGAGGAGCCAGTGCCTGGCTCCAAGGACGGCAAACACGACTTGTTGACCAGAGGTTTGGCCAAGAAAAACAGCCTGCGACTCTTCGAAGAATGTCATCAGGGAGCTGTGAGAAATCACGAATGGCTTCCTGAGACAAATCATGACCAGGCCGGCGGTTTTCAGAAAGGGAGCACTGATGGATGCTGTGGATCAAAGGAACTGTCTTACGACGCAAACTCTCCTCGGTTCTCTCGGAGCAAGGCAGTCTCCCGTATGAAACAAAATCGAGGCCGTTTATGCTGAGAGAGGGGGCGCACTTGCGCTCTACGTCCCGTCTGGTGTGTGTGCACGATTTGATCAATTTTTCATGATCGCGATATAAGACGTGCCCCTCGCACAAATCGTCATCACCGTCCACCTCCTCATCGTCGTCCTCGTCATTCTCGTGCTCGCGTTCTTTGCTTCTGTGCCTCCTCTTTATTACCTGCTGCTGCTCCCCCGATTCCAATAGCTGCGTCCCACCCCTGGCTCGAGGGTGGCCCTGCTGCCTCCGCTCCAGGCGGTTGTCGTAGTAAGAGGCGGATAGAGCCGAGAAAGCGTGGTAGATGGAACCACGCGGCCAAGTGTGCTGCTCCATTAGACTATGGAGTGGTGCGTTCAGGATTTTGTCTCGGACTCTTCCTGTCGGAGGCGGGCCGATGGGCCTGCGGAAGGGGGGGCGGAATAGCCTTCTAAAGGTTTCCAAACTTACAGGGAAGGTAGGCACATCTTTACTACTAATATGTCTTTTGCACCGTGCGGTAATTTCCCTTCTGAAACGCCCTTGTGCACAAACCCTTCCACACCTCCCAATCTAACTTATTCCACATCTTTGATTGGTTAACATATTCCACATCTTTATGCACGTCTTATACGCTCAGTCTCTCTCGGCATCGCGTCGGGGTTAGCACTACGCACTTGCTCATGTTTGGTGTTGCAAAAGCACCACTATTACTATTGCTTAATACATTTTACATTTTCATGCATGACTTACATAACAATATGATTCATGGCCAGTTGAGTATCCCAAAAATAAAGCATGAGAGACCCCAAAACTATTATGATACACTTGTATTATTGATAGTTAATATATTGCACTCCCATCCTTTCACTATTATTATTGAAAGGTGGGGGAGCACACCACATGGCGTGTGCTCGCTCCCCGGCCTTTTAAGTAGCGGGTACCACATGGCAATGTCTTGACGGCATGAATCTCCTCGTGGCCTGGCGCCTGCTTGCTCGAATCTCCTCCCAACCAACTGGCCCCTTGCCCGCCCAAGCTCCCTGTACCTGTCCACCCTCTCCTTGCTCATCTTGGCTCCCTATCCAACCCATCCTCTCCTTGGCCATCTCAACTCCATGCAACTCGAACTGCATCCCCACCACATCAACATGCCCACCCGCCACATCAACCCACATCATCACCCTCATGCCTTCTATAATGCCACCCCACCCTTAATCACAAGTGTCCCAACTCCCTACATCTACCTCAAAGTGAGCTTCTCCAACTGCAAGATGGTTGAATCGCGAATCAATGGAATCACCTTCCCTCACTCCTATATATAAACAATAACCTTGGACTAATAACAAGTCTTCCTTTCACAATTTGGCTCCTTCCAGTACTCTCTCTCTCAAAGCAACATGGTGGTCTAAGAGGCTCCACCCCACCAAACCATGGAGACCACCCTCTCCCTCTCCTCCCCTCCACCCCCCAAAAACGACATCCACACCTCCCTCCCACTAGCCATGTCAATCCCCCCCCCCCCCCCCAACACACACACACCGCAACCATGTCAAACACCCCCCTCCTTCCAAAAATCAATGTTGACACTTCCCAAGATTGTGTGTTATTATTGTGTGTGTGTTAAAGTTATGTATTAATGTGTGTTCATTTGTGTGAATGTGTTGTATTGGTTAAGTGCATAAATGTGTTATATTAGTTAAGTACGTGAATGTATTGTATAGTTAAGTGTTGTAATATATATTGTGTGTGTATTAATATGCATTCATTTGTGTGAATGTGTTGTGCTAGTTAAGTGCATGAATGTGTTGTATTAGTTAAGTGTTTTAATATATAATATATATTAGTATTATTATATGTATTAATATTATGTGTGTGTTAATATTGTGTATTATTATGTGTGTTTATATTAAGAATACATATATTTATTTTTGTGAATACCACAACCATGTCGAACACCCCTCCCCCCCCCCTACACACACAACACGACCATGTGGAAGGATCCCCCTTCCAAAAATCAATGTTGACACTTCCCAAGACTATGCGTGTTATTACTATGGGTGTATATTAATGTTATGTATTAATATACATTCATTTATATGAATGTGTTGTATTGGTTAAGTGAGTGAATGTGTTGTATCAGTTAAGTGTTTTAATATATACTATGTTAGTATTATTATATGCATTAATATTATGTGTGTTTATATGAAGAATACATATATTTATTCTTAGGAACAAGCACCCCCCAAAAAACAATTATGTGAATGTGTTGTGTTGGTTAAGTAAGTAAATGTATTGTATACGTAAGTGTTTTAATATATATTGCGTTAATATTACGTGTGTTGTTAGTGTGTGGGTGTTAATGTTGTGTATTAATGTGCATTCATTTGTGTGAACGTGTTGTATTGGTTAAGTGAGTGATTGTGTTGTATTAGTTGAGTGTTTAATATATATTATGTTAGTATTATTATAAGTATTAATATTATGCGTGTGTTAATGTTGTGTGTTATTATGTATGTCTATATTAAGAATACATACATTTATTCTTAGGAACATGTATTGTGTATGAATGAATATTTTGTTGTTATTATATTTATTTATTATTATCAATAATTTATTCTTTAAGCAATACATATTTAAAAATCACATAAATATAACTTAAAGTAGTACATAGAAATTAATATTTTTACATCCTATGATACAAAGAAGAGAGTATGTGACATTAATAAATGTGTTAAATGATGTTTTGTCTTTAGTCTCTCTAACATTAAGTTTGTCACAAGGTGTTTTTTATGTAGTTTGTGCACTTTTGATATCTTCATCTAGTAACATTTCAAGGCATATCTCTCTTCTTATTTTACATTTTACATTCTTTCTCGTTTTTTATTTCCATGCTTTCAAATGTTTCTCTAACATTATTTTCATTCTAACATATCTCACTTTTGATTTTGTCATCAACACTCCTTTTCCAAGTGCATCTCTCTCTCTCTCTCTCTCTCTCTCTCTCTCTCTCTCTCTCTCTCTCTCTCTCTCTCTCTCTCTCTCTCTCTCTCTCTCTCTCTCTCTCTCTCTCTCTCTCTCTCTCTCTCTCTCTCTCTCTCTCTCTCTCTCGTTTAAATTTTAAAATTATTTTTTTAAAGGATTCAAAAGGTTTTAATATAGAGTTAAAGGTGCATTTCTTCTAAAGCATGAGAATATAATGTTTATTAATGCTTAATGATTTAAGTATTTATTGAAATCTTCATGCGTTCAAAATCTAAATTAGATGTGTGTTTGGAGGGAGACTTAATGCATATTCGCTTTTATGAGTGGAAGGATAGTGTTTGTTAAATGTTTTCTCTCTCTCGTGAGTAGTAGTGTATCAATGTATATCAATACTTTGATCTATGTGTGTGCATATTAACATGTGCATAATATACTTATATATATAAATATATATATGTGTGTATGTGTATGTGTGTGAGCGTGATTATTTTTAATGACGTTTATCAAAGCTTTAATCTATGTATACATAAGAAAATATATCACACACACACACACACACACACACACACACATATGTATATATATGTATATATATACTATGTGCCTATATTTTCATATTTTAGATATTAAATGTACATATTTTATGTACCTTGATTTTTACATACATCATTAAAAGTATACACATATACAAATGTACTTAAAACCAAGAGTATAAAATGCATACTTTTGGTTTTAAGTATATTTATATGTTAATATGTGCTTTAATATTTTGATGATGTTCATTAAGTGGATGTAAATTTTAATATGTGTATACAAACTTTAGTGTGTTTCAAGTGGCCCTCTTCCTCTCTCTCGATGTATTGATTTTAAAGTTATGTTTTCAAAAATTCAAGTAAAAGTATATGTTTTAACACTACTCATCATGCAACTTGGACTCAATCCATCAATAGCCAAAATTTTAGCTTAACCATGCTACATGTAGATATTATTTTTAAAACTAAGTTTACATATAGTTCATACATTTTGCGCAGTATGGAGCACATTGAGTTATCCAATGTGAGAGGCAATGGTTCTATCCCTGATGTTGTACTTGGCACTCCTAATGATTCAATAATTTTGCGCAAAATGAAGGATATGGCTAGAAATAAAGCAAGTGGTCATGCTCTCAAACAAATTAAAGAATATCATAACTGTGTAGGATTCTTTAGGATCTTGCACCGCTTAGATGCCATCGATAAGAGATTGAAGACTTTGACCAAAAATCAAAGTGCTTTAAACTATTTCTCAAAGGTTATCTATTCTACTTATCATTTTGGCTGGAGGTTCGGTATCTCCCGAAACCTCCATTTCTTTCCCCGAGCCTCCTTTTGAATCCCAAGCCTCTTTTTAAATCCCAATCCTGTTTTTAAATTTTGAATTGCATGCATGCAAGGCTTTAATACCCCACGACCTCTTTCTCTCATGATTATCTTCTATCTATATCATGCATTTTCGATTTGATCTCTCTTTCCATTGTTTGGTTGCAGGGTCTCACGCTTGGAATTGCAGAGGAGCATGCCCGCAGGGAGCACGTTTGCAGGGGAGCACACTTCACGTAGAGGAGCACGCTTGCAAGGGAGCCACCTCGCTCAGGCGCTGAGGTGCAAGTCTCTCTCTCTCTCTCTCTCTCTCTCTCTCTCTCTCTCTCTCTCTCTCTCTCTCTCTCTCTCTCTCTCTCTCTCTCTCTCTCTCTCTCTCTCTCTCTCTCTCTCTCCCCCAGCGCACGGCAGAAGGTGATTGGAGGATGTCATTGATCCCAAGCCTCTTTTTAAATCCCAATCCTATTCTACTTATCATTTTGGCTGGAGGTTCGGTATCTCCCGAACCTCCATTTCTTTCCCCGAGCCTCCTTTTGAATCCCAAGCCTCTTTTTAAATCCCAATCCTATTTTTAAATTTTGAATTGCATGCATGCAAGGCTTTAATACCCCACGACCTCTTTCTCTCATGATTATCTTCTATCTATATCATGCATTTTTTATTTGATCTCTCTTTCCATTGTTTGGTTGCAGGGTCTCACACTTGGAATTGCAGAGGAGCGCGCCCGCAGGGAGCACGTTTGCAGGGGAGCACGCTTCACGTAGAGGAGCACGCTTGCAAGGGAGCCACCTCGCTCAGGCGTTGAGGTACAACTCTCTCTCTCCCTCTCTCTCTCTCTCTCTCTCTCTCTCTCTCTCTCTCTCTCTCTCTCTCTCTCTCTCTCTCTCTCTCTCTCTCTCTCTCTCTCTCTCCCCCAGCGCACTGTAGAAGGTGATTGGAGGATGTCATTGATCGTCAAAGGTGGAGCATGTCATTCGCCATGAAGTGATTGGAGGGAAAAAAGAGTCTCCCAACCCCCCCACCCCCTGGCTGCCCGCCAAACCACCCTCGCCCTCGCCGCCAAGTCTCCCAACCCCCCCCCCCCACGGCCTGCCAAGACCCCCGCCCCCACCCCCCACTGCCCACCAAACCAACCCCTCCACCCCGCCCCCCATTATTTTAATATAATGATTATATAATAATAATAATAATAGTTATAGTTATTTTATTAGTTAATTAGTTAATATTAATAATAATAATAGAATAGATTAGTGAATAGATTGTTATTTATTATTTATTATTTATATCTATTAATTATTCCTGTTATCTATTAATTAATTATATTATTGTTATATCTATTATCTGTTATTTATTTGTTATCTATCTATTATTATTAGTTAATAATGTTAATGTTAGATTAGATTAGATAGATGTTAGATAGATTATTAGTTAATGTTAATGTTAGATTAGATAGATGTTAGATTATAGATATAGATATAGATGTTAATGTTAATGTTAGATGTTAGATTATTAGTTAATAGTTATAGTTAAGTTATTATTATTATATTAGTTAATTAGTTAATAATAATAGTTAATAGTTATAGTAGTTATAGTTAATTACTTTACTATTAGTTACTTTATTACTTTAGTTAAGTTACTTTAGTTATATTATTATTATTGTTGTTGTTGTTGTGGCTGTTATTGTTATATTAGTTCATTATATTAGATAATTATTATTGTTATGTTATATCTATCTATTCTATTATCTATTATCTATCTTCTATATTTTATCTTCTATCTATTCTATTCTATTATAGATTATAGAATTATAGTTATAGATAGATTATAGATAATAGATAGAAGATAGATATAGATGTTAATGTTAATGTTAGATAGATGTTAGATTATTAGTTATTAATAGTTAGATTATTATTACTTAGTTAATAATAGTTATAGTTATATTATATAGTTATTATAGTTATAGGATTAGATAGATAGATTATTATTAGTTATTAGTTATTATTAGTTATAGTTATAGTTAAAGTTAATTACTTTACTATTAGTTATTATTATTGTTATATCTATTCTATTCTATTATCTATCTATTATCCATCTATCTATCTATTATTGTTATAGATTATAGTAGAATAGAATAGATAGAATTATAGCACTACAACGTATCGACCCAATAGCGACGTTTAAAGCGACGGAATTATTCATGGAAAAAATTATCCCTGTCATCGCTATTTGCATCGCTAATAGCGACGCGATCGATTCGTCGCTATATGCGTCGCTATTTGCATCGCTAATTGGGTTAGCGCTATTTGCGTCACTATTTGTGTCGCTAGCCCAATTAGCGATGCAAAATAGCGACGCATATAGCGACGCAAATAGCGACGGTTGCAGAGTAAATTTGCATTTTTGACATCCACTTTTCATAATTTTCGGCCCTTAGAAGCCACTAATGCAATGACTATTCTCACCATTTCCATCTTAGCAACCGAGCTAAAAGTCTCCTCATAATCTAGGCTGTATTGATGTGCATATCCGTTTGTAACGAGCCGGGCTTTATACATTTCCAACGAACCATCTGACTTGCATTTCTCTTTATAAACCCATTTGCTTAAAGACATGAGTACCTCATCCTTGTACTTCCGAATGTACAGCCATGTGTATCAGTTGAAATCATCTATCCAACCGACACTAGATTCTTGCAAATTTCGTTCTGCCATCTGTCCAATTGACAATAGATTCTTGGTAATAGAAGGTACATGTAGTACATCATGTAGGCTCTTCTTTCTATCGTCATAGCTGTAGCAGTCTACCTTCCTACTGGTGGGCTATCTCACACTTGTGTCTGGTTTCCATCTCCTCTTCTTCTCTAGTGGTCATTGTGCTCTACGGGGAGTACCTGTTGCTGCACTAGAGGAGGCTCCACCTTGTACTCCAGGTGGCAGGCTTTGGCATGAGGCCTCTCCATGGCCGAGAAACGGGGACATGCTTGCTTGGTGCCTGCCATGCAAGCTCGAGGAGGGCAAGATGGAGAAGAGACAGAGGTTGGCTTCTCCTTTGTAGTTGTCCCCTCTCTTTTAGTGGATGTGGTGGCAATGGTAGTGGCAATGGCAACTTCTCTCTCTCTCTCTCTCCCTCTCTCTCAATCTCCCTTGTGTTGATTTGTCTCCCTTTTTCTCTCTATACATCTCTTCATCAATAAAAATAAAAAGAGAAGTAAATAAAAGAGAAAAACAAAGAGAGAAGATATAATACATTTACCTCAAAGCTTGAAGAAGAATCCTTTCGCGCTTCTCTCATTCTTCTTCTTCTCCTTCACGGGTTCCCTCATTCTTCTTTGCAGTTGTCCCCTCTATTTTTGCGGTGGATTGGCGGTGGCAGTGACATCTCTCTCTCTCTCTCTCTCTCTCTCTCTCTCTCTCTCTCTCTCTCTCTCTCTCTCTCTCTCTCTATACACTCTTCATCAACAAAAAGAAAGAGAGAAGTAAAGAAAAGAGAAAAACAAAGAGAGAATAGATAACGCACTTACCTCAAGCTTGAAGAAGAATCCCTTCGCGCTACTCTCCTTCTTCTTCTTCTCCTTCACGGGTTCCCTCCTTCTTCTTTGCAGTTGTTCCCTCTCTTTTTGTGGTGGATTGGTGGTGGCAGCGACCTCTCTCTCTCTCTCAATCTCCCTTGCGCATGTTGATCTCTCTCACTTCTTCTCTCTATACACTCTTCATCAACAAAAAGAAAGAGAGAAGTAAAGAAAAGAGAAAAACAAAGAGAGAAGAGATAATGCACTTACCTCAAAGCTTGAAGAACAAAGAGAAAAACAAAGAGAGAATAGATAATGCACTTATCTCAAAGAGAAAAACAAAGAGAGAATAGATAATGCACTTACCTCAAAGCTTGAAGAAGAATCCCTTCACGCTACTCTCCTTCTTCTTCTTCTCCTTCACGGGCTCCCTCCTTATTCTTTGCAGTTGTCCCCTCTCTTTTTGTGGTGGATTGGCGGTGGTAGCGACCTCTCTCTCTCTCTCTCTCTCTCTCTCTCTCTCTCTCTCTCTCTCTCTCTCTCTCAATCTCCCTTGTACATGTTGATCTCTCTCACTTCTTCTCTCAATACACTCATCAACAAAAAGAAAGAGAGAAGTAAAGAAAAGAGAAAAACAAAGAGAGAATAGATAATGCACTTACCTCAAAGCTTGAAGAAGAATCCCTTCGTACTTCTCTCATTTTTTTCTTATTCGGGAGTTCCTTCCTTCTCCTTTACACTTGTCTCCTCCCTCTTCATGGATGGTGGCAGTGGGAACGGCCTCTCTCTCCCTCTCTCTCTTGCTTGTTTACAAACCTATAAAATGCCATGCTCGGGGTTTGACAAATTTTTATGAAGCCCCTCTCTCTCCTGTTTTTTATTTCTCTCCATCTCTCTCTTCCTTCCCCTCCCTTCTTCTCTCTATTTCTCTCCCTCCTTCCCTCCTGACTCTCACTCGACTCATCTCATTGCAAAGACAATCAAATATAGAAAATAAAAAGCTTAAGAAACAAAGATATTGAAAGAAATGTCACCCCACCTCTCTTTATCTCTCTCTCCCCCCTCTCCCTTTACTTTTCTTTATTAACCTTCTCTCATTCTCTCATTGTTTTTCTATTTCTCTCTCCCTCTCTCTCGCTCTCTATTTTTTCTCTCTATCTCTCTTTCTCCCTCTCTCTCTCTCTTCTTTTCACTCTCCTTCCTCTCTTTACCTCACCCTTCTTTTCTACGTCCTCCTCCTCTCTTCCTTCCCTCTCCCTCTCTCTATTTCTCTCCCCCTCTCTCTATTTCCCTTTCTTTGTTTCCTCTCTCTTTGTTTTTCCCCCCTCTCTCTCTCGTTGTTTCTCTCACTCATCCTCTATCCCTCCCTTCATCTCTCATTTCTCTCTCCCTCTTTCTCTTTATTTCCTTTCTCTACCTTTTTCTCTCTTTCTCTCCCTTCATTCTTCTCCCTTCTTTCCTCCCTCCCTCTCTTTGCACCTTCCCTCCCTTCTCCATTGCACACTTCTCTTTCTTCTTCATATATAGCGGCGGCGGCATGGTGATGAGCTCTCTCTCTCTCTCTCTCTCTCTCTCTCTCTCTCTCTCTCTCTCTCTCTCTCTCTCTCTCTCTCTCTCTCTCTCTCTCTCTCTCTCTCTCTCTCTCTCAAAGCTTTAAGCTCTCTCGCTCTCTCTTTCATTCTTTCTCGCAAATGTTCTCTCAACGAATGTTACGCTCGGGTTTTCGAAAAATTTTCCCCAGACCGACGTCGCTATTTGCGTCTCTATTGGCGTCACTAATATTAGCGACGCAAATAGCGACGCCAATAGAGACGCAAATAGCGACACTTTTAGCGACACTGCCTTTTTGCATCGCAAATGGCCGTCGCTATTGCCCCATTCCCTTGTAGTGTAGATTATAGAAGATAGTTTATATTGTTATCTAATTAGTTTTTAGTTTATTGTTATCTAATCTAACTAACTAATTAGTTTTATTACCTTATTGTTATCTATCTAATTAGTTATGATTATGATTATGATTATTTATGATTAGTTATCTAATCTAATCTAATTAGTTATGATTATGATATGATGTGATGATTATGATTATGATATGATTATGACTATTTTATTTTATTATGTTTATTGTTAACTAACTAACTAATTAGCTTTATTATTATATTATGTTTATTAGTGAGTTAGATTAGATTAGGTTAGTTAGAAGAAGATTAGATTAGATAACATGACTTGATTATGATTATGTTTATTTATTAGTTATTAGTTTGATTAGATTATTAGTTAATAGTTAATTAATTAAGTTTAAGTTTATAAGTTTTATTAGTTTTTAGTTTATATTGTTATCTAATTAGTTTTTAGTTTATTGTTATCTAATCTAACTAACTAATTAGTTTTATTATTATATTATGTTTATTAGTTAGTTAGTTAGATTAGATTATTAGATTATATTAGAAGAAGATTAGATTAGATAACATGACTTGACTATGATTATGATTATGTTTATTTATTATTTATTTATTAGTTATTATTATTAGTTTGATTAGATAGATAGAAACATGACTATTTTATTAGATATTAGATAACATGAAATTGTTTTATTAGTTTATTAGTTTGCTAATTTATCGTTAATGTTAATGTTAATTAATATTAATATTGATATTGATAATTAATGATTAATGATTAATGATAATGATAATGATGAAATTATTTTTTTAGTTTATTAGTTTACTAATTAGTTTATTGGTTTACTGTTATCTAATGTTATCTAATTAGTCTGTGCAAGTTTACTAATTAGTTTATTAGTTTTTTATTGTTATCTAATTAGTTTATTGTTATCTAACTAACTAATTGGTTTTATTAGTTTATTGTTATCCATCTAATTAGTTTATTTATTAGATAGATTATTAGATATTAGATTAGATAACATGACTATTCTTTATTTTTATTGTTGTTGTTTTTGTTTATTGTTAATGTTAATTAATGATAATGATAATGATAATAATGAATTTTTTTCATGTTTATTAGTTTACTTTTACTAATTAGTTTATTAGTTTATTAGTCTATTAGTTTTGTTGTTATCTAACTAACTTATTAGTTTTATTAGTTTATTGTTATCTAATCTGACTTCTAAATAAATTGTTGTTATTTTTTATTGTTATCTATCTAATTAGTTTATTAGATTAGAATTAGATTAGATAACATGACTATTTTATTATTGTTGTTGTTTTTGTTTATTGTTATTATTGTTAATGTTAATGTTAATGACAATAATGATAATGATGAAATTGTTTTATTAGTTTAGTAATTAGTTTATTAGTTTATATGATGATTATGAATTATTTTATTGTGAATATCTAAATCTAAATAATAATAATAATTAGTTTATATGATGAATGATGATGATGATGATGATGATGTTTACATTAAGATAAGATTTAGATATTGTTTTGTTAGTTTATAGTTTATAGTTTATCTATTGTCTATCGTGGTATTATTTTAGTTTATTGTTGTTTTTGTTGATTGTTAATGTTAATGTTAATGTTAATGATAATGATGAAATTGTTTTATTAGTTTATTGTTATTGTTATTATCTAATTAGTTTATTAGTTTATTGTTATCTAACTAACTAATTAGTTTTATTATTTATTTTTATCTATCTAATTAATTTATTAGTTTATGTTATCTTATTAGTTTATTAGTTTTTTATTATCTAAAATGATGATGATGATAATGATGATTGCTGTTGTATTGTTAATTAATAGTTATAGTTTAAGTTTTTTTGTTAGTAATTATGATTATGATTATATTATTATTATTATTATTTATTGTTATTATTGTTGTTTTTTATTTAGATATTATTATTTATTATTGTTTAGATAGATATTATTAGTTTATATATATCTATCTAATTAATAATATCTAACTAATTAGTTTATATAATATAATAATAATAATAATGATAATGACGATGATGATGATGATGATTACTGTTGTATTGTTTATTAGTTTATTTATTGTTAGTTTATAATTTATAATTTATTGTGGTCTTATTTTATTTAGATTAGATTAAGATAAGATTTAGATTAGATATTATTTTATTAGTTTATTGTTATCTAATTAGTTTATAGATATAGAAGAAGAAGATTAGATGAGACAGATATCGATATTAGTTTATTGTTTTTGTTATCTTATTTTATTATTGTTATTATCTTACTAATAAACGTTTTAGGATATGTGGATAGAACTATCCTTTGCCTCATTGATTGCAATTCGTAGGGCATTATTAAACTTAGAAAGCTATTGTTAATTATATTACTAATATTTACTTATTCGTGGTCATGACTTTCATTATTGAGAGGTACAACTATCCTTCAGAACTCATTGTGATTTGTGGGGTTGGCATGGATGTGGTGACCCTTCATGGCATTAAAAATCCGTTATTGATGTTTTTAAACTTAGGAGATTGTTTAGTGTGTGAATTATAGTTTCATTGGCAGGGGTGGGGAATGTTGCATTGTCCTGGGGCATGATTTTCTAAGAAAGGATATTGTGTGCTGTGCACCATGCAATGTTAGGTACACCACCTAAAATACCAACTCACTTGTCATTGTGGCATTGGCTTTGATCCGTGACTTTTCTCATTATGCAAGTGGGGTTTTGCATCATAAAATGGATATATCCATTGTGACAAAAAGCCTAATCCAAATGCATCTTGAAGACCCACTTGAGTCCTATGTGTGGGATAAACAAATTGAAACCTCACATTAGATGCTACTTACTATAGCAAATTCTATTATAGCCAATCATATGGTCTAATGCACGTATGTTTAAATTTAATGTCATCTAGGATCTTCCACTGTTTCTAATTTTTTAGATAAGATAAGAATAGTTGATATGCACTTGGATGTTGACGCATGTGTTTTGTGCAGCATGGAGGAAAAAAATGCGTTTGTAGCGAATGTTGTGCAGTGCGCTCCCAGTGTGCAAATGAATGTGTGCAAAGGGAAAGAGGTTGTAAGGAAGAAGGCAGTTCGTCGTGCACTCATGCATATTGGAGGATATGAAAGTTCTGTTAGTTTTTTTAGATTCATTCATCGCTTGGATGGGCTTGAGAAGCAAGTAAAGGCACTATTTCGATGTCAAAGGGCTTCGATTTCTCTTGGTGAGAGCATTGATAGCTGTCTACAAAGGATTGAGAGAATTTTGGAGGAGAAATACGAAGGAAACCTTTGTGATGGGGTGAGGATACAAGATGAGTTGGAATAAATCAAGGGTTACATAGGCGAGATATATGACCATGTCCGAAAGTATTGGCCATGTATTGGATCCTTGGAGGATCATGATGAGAAGATGAAAGATCTTATTGACAGTGTTGGTCGTATAGAGGATGGCGTATGTGAGTTAATTGCTCACAAGAATGAAAATGTTTCCCTTGATGTGTAACTTACTTCTTTGAAAGTTTCTCTTAATAGGTTTTCGGCAATGTTAACCCAGATGAATCACCATGTGGGTTCATTTCCTTTCACTCGACATCATTGCCCTTGATGTGCAATTTGCTTCTTTCAAAGTTTATCTAGATATGTTTTTGGCCATGCTAACTTGGATGAGTCGCTGCTGCATAAGCACATCCTTGAAAATCTCCATTTTGAAAAACATTATCTATCTCTTCTAAATTGAAAATTGCAATATACTTGATATATATAATCTTTGCAAGACTTTTTAAATGAGTTGTGTAAAGACTTTTTAAATTGATGAAAATCTCCATTTTAATAAACATTGTCTATCTTTTCCAATTTATTAAGATTTTTTTATTTTTGATCTCATTTTGATAGTTTATATTTTCATATTTTCACCTTGGTATTCATTCATCTTTGAGCGTCGAACATCTTTGGATCTTTAACACATTCGAGCCTTTGTCAAGACCTATGTATGGATCTAGACGAATGAACATCCATTAGTAGGACTTGCACACAAAGAGAGAGAGAGAGAGAGAGAGAGAGAGAGAGAGAGAGAGAGAGAGAGAGAGAGAGAGAGAGAGAGAGAGAGAGAGAGAGAGAGAGAGAGAGAGAGAGAGAGAGAGAGAGAGAGAGAGAGAGAGAGAGAGAGAGAGAGAGAGAGAGAGAGAGAGAGGAGGTAAGGCATGACTATATTTGGTGAGTGTCATGTGCACATGTGGATGAATGGACATCCATTGAAGAGGGGAATCATTAATTGGATTTTGGTGAGCACTGTGTATGTGTGTGCTCATGCATGATTATTTACGCGTGTTCGTGCATGTCTGTTCTTTTGTCTTTGAGTCCAAGACACTTTCGATTTAGGGTTTTCAGTTGCAAATGTGTTTGTCTTCAATAGCTTTGAGATTTCTCTATTGGGACTCTTATACTCTATTGAAAGTTTCGTGTAGTCATCATGGAACAAAGCAAAGCTATGGACGATGTTCCAGACATAGCGCATTCGACTCCATTGAATGCAATTGATTTGGTTGAATAAAAAAAAACAGCGACAACATCATCTCTTTGACGCTTGCCTGCTTGGAGCTGTTCTCATGGGTATGGGAGATAGTTATTCTAATAATTGTATTTTCACCAAGGTATTTTGTTCTTTTTGGGGAGATAGTCATTTGTGTATTTTTTTGCAGCCAAAATGTGGAGTTTAATAGAGTGAATAAAGTTAACGTGCGAAAGATGAAACAAGTGGTGAGGCAACAAGGAGAGTATGTTAGTAAATCCACAAGGACATCAACGATCCGAAGAAACACAAAGACTGCTTCAAGTTATTTGGAGTTTAAATGCCTCGAGACCAAGATGAACGAGTTGATGGAATTGCAGACGAGTTTATCCACACGTGTCGATCATGCACTTGCTATTTACTCTGCAGAGTTGCATGAACAAGCTAAGGGTTTGTATGGTGTTGTGAGCGAGACAAAGTACACCCAGAGTGTTCTTCAACAAGTCTCAAGTGGTTTGGGTGGTGAAGTGAGGAAACTTTCAGCAATTGTCTCTAAGACAAGTAGGTTGATGAATTTGTTGTTGAATGATATGTGGGCATCATTTTGGGGGCTTGGAGATGACCGCGAGCCTATGATTTGCCAGAGGGGTTGTTGACTACCATTTTTGCAGTTCCAAATGAATGTTAATAGGTTCAATGCCTTGCTACAACAATTGAGTCGTCAAATGAACGGTCCCAATTGAGGAGGATTTGCTTGGCTGAGGCTTATGATCTATTATCGTCTCGCTTATATCTTACTTGGAAGTGCTTGGACCAATGTTTTTTTTGTGATGATGTGTGCTTCCTTTTTGTGAAGCTTATATTGGTTTTCATGTAATGATGTGATACCTCTTTCTTGAGGTTTGATCTGCATAAAGAATTATCATGTCTTGCAATGTGAATTGTAATATTCACCTCTCTCTCTCTCTCACTCACTCGCTGTCTCTCTCTTCAACATTTGGATGAAGGTTATGATCTATTGTTGTCTCGCTTATGAAGATATTGAAATGCTTGGGCCACTGCTTTTTTTGTGATAATGTGTGCTATCTTTTTTTGTAATGAGACTGGATTGAGTAAACTGTATTGGGTATCTACAGTGTGGTGTGATGTCTCTTTCTTGATGCTTGATATTCATTCATTTTTATGGTGTAATGCATGTGATAATATTTTCTAATTCTATGGTCTAATTGTAATATTCTCTCTCTCTCTCTCTCTCTCTCTCCAGTGTTTGCTTCAATTTATTGGGGGTGATGCATTCTTCTCTCTTTTAAAGAGTTTGTAAACATTGATCTATAGTTTATTTACAGATATAATTATTATGTCTTGCAATCTAGAGAGAAAACTTCATTGATTTTTGTAATGTAGTACGTATCAAAGAGTAATATTCTCTATAAAATACGTTTCAATGTCTAGGAACTTGCTGAGGATTGGAATAAGATTATGTATTCTTTCTCTTTTCAAGAGTTTGTAAATATTAATTACATTTTTATTTTTAAGTATATTGCCTCTTTCTTGAGGTTTGATCTATAAAAATGCTTATTATGTCTTGCAATCTATAGAGAATAGTTCATTGATTTAAGAATCCTAACGTTTTATAGTTTATTGCGCATTCATAATGAAGAGTGATGTTTGGGTTTGAGTTATAGGTTGGGGGATCGCGCGCCAGTTGGATATAGCTTTTTTTTTGTCTTTGGATTTTAGATATATCTAATTGTATAGAATATATAAAAATATATGATGATTCTAATTTTGACTACTATTATTCCTTGCACGTAGGAGGATTGTGCTGATTTAAATTATCGTAGTATTTTAGATTATGTGATTCTAGATTGATTCTACTTTTAAGTCTTTTTGAAAATACGCATCCCAATCAAGTCTCTCCTTGAAAGAATGCATGTTTTCTCTTGATGTGCAGGCTTTGTGAGAATCCAAGCAATATGGGATTAAATAATCAGAGAACTAGCAGGGATTATGTGTTGCGTATTCATAGGCATAGACTCAACTCTACACGATATAGACGACGACAAATTGCTAGGCTTAGGGCTCAAATGGCAAGACATGACCGGAGGGGGTATAAAGAGATGTGTTCTACTATAGTTGAGTGCCGGAACGTTTTGCAAGGAGGGGCTCTAAATCATGATAGCTTGGTTCGTAAGGGAATTCACAGTTTGATTGAGCAGCAATTTGCTAATGATTATAATTGTTGTGATAATTGTGATGCTGAAAATCACCAAAACCTAGGAAATGCTGTGATTAATGAGTCACGTGTCAATAATGCACCAACCTTTAGTGCTCGAAATGGAGGTTTTTGCTCCATTTTACATGCTTTGCCTGCAATGGATATTCATCCTGCAACTGCGATATTGCTATTTCAAGACCCGATTGTGCATTCCATGGGGAGTCTTTCTGAGATGTGTGAGCGATGTTCGACTAAATTGTGGAGATGTGAGGCTCAAGTGCAGGGGTCAGTTTTGTTTGGTAAACATTGTTGTCGAAATGGAAAAGTAATGTTACCATAGTTGCAATATCCACCACAACTATTGCATGATTTGTTGCATGCTATACATCCTCAAAGCAGAGTATTTAAAATTAATATACGAGCATATAATAGTGCTCTTGCACTTGTGTCGCTTGGTGCCAATATTGATGAGCTTTTGCCTGTTGTGGGAAATTCTTATACCTTTAGAGTGCATGGCTCCATTTATCATCGTATAGGCTCTTTTGATTCCTAATGTGCAACGACAGGAAATGCCAAGATTTGCACAACTTTATGTTTATGATACTGAGCATGAGTTATCTAATCAGTTGGATGTTATGCCTAATTTATTGCCAAACTTGCTCGGGGAGCTTCAGTCTATGATGCATCGACACAATGCATATGCACAAGCTTTTAGATCCATGGATATGCAATTGCAAAACAATCCCTTGCATGATTTGAGAATGACTATTTTTGGGGTTCACCATGCTAATAGACAATACTTAGCTCCAGTGGCAATTGAGGTTGCGGCTATCATGCCAGGACAAGGCGATGAGAATACTCTTGATCATCGAGACATACATGTTTATAGTCGGGATGGACGATGTATTGCTATTTCAAACTTGCATAGGGCATATATGCCAATGCTATATGTCCTTCTTTTTCCTATGGGTGATGATGGTTGGCATGTAAAGGTACCTTATAGTGGTGTTAATGTTCCAATTAATATACATGGATTGTCTAATAAGGATTGTGTTACTCATGCAATTTTATGCATTTTGACTACAAGTGCGTGAGGACAATGAGGTGTGCATGTTGCGGGGTGGCCAATTGTTGCAACAATTTATTGTTGATGCTTATTGTAGTATAGAGCAATGTAGGTTAGCTTGGTGTCGTCAAAATCAATCAATTTTATGCTTTGAAGTTTATAAGGGCTTAGCAGATATGGTGGGAGTGATGGATGATGGGCCGATGGGGATTATTGGTGCCTCTATTGGTAAAAGGGAGGTTTTGCCGTCTTCTTTTACTGGTGGGCCAAGACGCATGTATCAGTTGTATCAGGATGCCATGGCTATAGTGCGAAGTAAGGGAAAACCTGATCTGTTTATAACAATGACATGTAATCCAAAGTGGTTAGAGATAACTAATGCTTTGTTACCTAGACAAACTGCTTATGATCGTCCGGATTTGACTGCTCGGGTATTCCATAAAAAACATGCTGATATGATGCATACATTGTTGAAAAGGAATCTGTTTGGAAATGTTGCAGGCTATGGTAGTGTGATTGAGTTTCAAAAGCGGGGTCTACCACATTCTCATACTTTGCTAATTTTGGAGCACCCTTTTAAACCCTCTGAAGCATGCCATTATGATATATTTGTTTGTGCTGAGTTTCCTGATAGAGCAAAGTTTCCAGCTTTGTTTGAAACTATCTTAAAATGCAATGTCCATGGTCCTTGCGATGTAATGAATCCCAAGAGCCCTTGCATGCCCAATGGTTGATGCACTAAAAAATTCCCTCGGAGATTTGTGAATGTAACAACTGTTGATAGCTCTGGCTATCCTATTTATAGAAGACGAGATGATGGAAAGACAATCACAATAAAGGGTAATACTATTGATAATCGATGGATTGTTCCATACAATTCGTAGAGTAAAAAATACAATGCACATATAAATGTTGAGGTATGCTCAACGGTGGCAGCTGTCAAGTATTTGTATAAGTATATATACAAGGGACATGATCATGCAACGATTAAATTTTCTGTTGGAAACTCAGGGTTAAATGGTACGACCTTTCGTGAAGTAGATGAGATCGAGAGTTATTTAGATGCACGGTATGTTTCTGCTTCGGAAGCGTGTTGGCGAATATATGACTATGTATTGCACAATGAGAAGCCTGATATATAGCGGTTGCAGGTGTACTTGACTGGTGAGAATTATGTGGTGTTTCAAGATACAGACAATATATCAGATGTTATGCAGAATGAAGATATCAGGAAAACTACTCTTACGGAATGGTTTGTGTGCAATCGTATTCATCCAGAGGCTCGAGTTGTTCGGTATCAAGACTTCCCGGTGTATTGGGTGTGGAATGCACAACGAAAGGTATGGACAAAGAGAAAGCGTAGAAATACGTGTGGTCGAATATACTTTGTGCCGCCCACATCTGATGAGCGTTATTACTTGCGAATGCTCTTGACAGTGTCTCAAGGATGTATGTCTTTTGATGATTTGCGTACTGTTGGCAACATGGTGTACAACACCTTTAAGGAAGCCTGCATTGCAAAGGGCATGCTAGAGGGTGATGATGAGTGTGTTGTGTGCTTGGAAGAGGCTGCATCTGTACAAGTTGGTGCCCAGTTGCGTGCTTTGTTTGCTGCAATTTTGGTCTTCTGTGAGCCTGCACAGCCTGGTCAGCTCTGGGATAGGTTTATGTCACCGATGGTGGAGGATATTTTGTATAAGTTACAGCTAGAGCATGTGCATATATCTTTTGCAGTTCTACAACAAGAGGCATCGAAGAGGGCTTTATTGCATCTTCAAGATCTTTTGCGACAACATGGGCGAAGATTGTCTGACTTTGATGGATTGCCAGAACCTCATCGAACAGATTCTTAGTTGTGTGCTAACCCTCTTTTAGAAGATGAATATGCATATGATATACTGGAGCAACGCAGAGTTTGTGTTTGTATGGAGGCAATGTTGAATGATGGACAGAGGGTTGCATATAATGCAGTTATAGGTGCCATTGGTGGAAACTTTGGGGATGTTTTTTTTTTGGATGGTCCTGGTGGGTCTGGAAAGACATTTCTTTACAAGTGTTTGCTTGCTAGGTTGTGCAGTGATGGTCATATAGCATTGGCAACGGCATCATCTGGCATTGATGCTTTGCTTCTGTAGGGCGGTCGTACTGCTCACTCGAGATTTAAAATTCCATTGGATCTATGTAATCGATCCACCTGTAATATTCCTGTTCATAGCGATCTTGCTCAACTGTTCAGACAATCGAGCCTTATTTTATGGGATGAGGCTCCCATAATGCACAGGTTTGCATTTGAAGCTATTGATAGAACTTTAAGAGATATTATGAGCTGTGATAAACCATTTGGTGGAAAGGTTACTTTGCTTGGGGGTGATTTTAGGCAAATCTTGCCCGTCGTGATGAAGGGCTCCCGTGAAGATATTGCTAATGCGGCACTATGTTGCTCTCATTTATGGTAGTATGTTAAGGTGCTAAGGTTGTCTGGGAATATGAGGATGTCAACTGCTGGTGGTGTAATGGATAATGGATTTGTTGGTTGGATTCAAGGGATAGGGGATGGAGTGGGTATTACGGAGAATTGTGATAAGTTACATATTCCATCTAGCATGGTATTGAAAGGGTGCTCTATTGAAACTTTGGTTAATAGTGTGTACGGTGAAGTATCTGCGGTGAGAGACTTTGGGGCATATTTTAGTGAGCGTGCTATACTTGCAGCGCGGAATACAGAGGTGGCTTCTTTGAATCATTGTGCATTGCAATTGATGCCATGAGAAGTTATATAGTACTATAGTGCGGATTCAATTGCAGAGACGGGTGATAGCTCATTTTTATACTCTGTAGAGTATTTAAATACACTGGATCTTGGAGGTGGATTTCCTCCCCATCTATTGTTGCTAAAGATGAATGCACCTATTATTCTGCTTAGGAACTTAAATCCAGCAAAAGGTTTGTGTAATGGTACACGGTTGATGTGTAAGGCATTCAATAAAAGGTGATAGATGCTGAAATAATAACAAGGACAAATGTAGGGGAACGAGTTTTTATTCCTAGGATCACGTTTATTCCTAGTACCTTGCAATTTCCGTTTGCTATGAGGCGGAGGCAATTTCCGTTTCGATTGGCCTTTGCTATGACGATCAATAAGTCGCAAGGCCAGACATTGTCAGTTGTTGGTCTTTACTTAAAGACACCAGTATTTACACATGGACAATTGTATGTTGCATTTTCAAGGGTGAAATCCTCATGTGGTGTGAGGGTGTTATTGGATGAGGATGGAAGCACTGTGAATGTCATGACGAACATTGTGTACAAGGAGGTACTTCAGAAGATGCAATGAGGTGCATTGCTTTTTTGCAAAGATGCATACAGAGATGAATTTTTTGGAGAGTGGAAAATATGCTTGCATTTTTTTAGAGATGTATCTATTGAATTTTGATGCCTTTGTAGTCCTTACTTGGTGCGTAAGTGAGATAGCCTCAAAGTTGTATTCGGTTGGCATATACTCGATGGTAATTGACTATATATTCCCTACACTGTATATAAGTGTTTGCTTGACTTTTGCAGATGCCTACTCCAAGCTGGGGTTATTATCCAACTTCTGAGTATCAGAAGGAATTGCAGTGTAACTTGTGCGCAGTGACAACGAATGATATTATAAGAAGAACGCTTGCAAGGGTCATTGAGCGTTTTGTATGATGATGTCAACATAGAGATTTTACTTCTAGTCTTTATTGAGGTGGTGCATTGTGGGTATACTCAGTGCTTTCGAGTGCATATGGTTGAAGCTGAGCAGGATAAGAGGTTTCGGCGATCTCACATTGATAGAATACCGAGGGGGTGGCCAGCGTATGGATTTAAGGACCTCAATTGTTTTGTGACGCTACATCAAGCTGTGACAATGCTTGCCAAGTGGTTTGCAAGTGTTAAGCCAGGTATTGTTATTCCAATGTTAAGTGATCTTTGTGAATTGTTGGATGTGTTCATATTTACATTATGAGCTTTTAAAATTTTAAGCACAAGAAAGAGAGGAAAGACTCTCATGTCCCCTGTACCATCACCGGGACAAAGAGTGGCAATGGGACTTGCTTCTCCTGAGCATACTATGTTGGAGAATAGAATTTTTCGCAGTGATTCCTCAAAGAAAAGAAAGCTTCATTTTGGTTAGGCCCGATGGAAAGTTTCAACATCTTTGTAGCATTTGGATGTAGATATATCTATATCTATTTATCATAGGTGCAATCAAGAAGTGGCACTTCGTGGTTTGTTGATACTTGGATTTATGGTATAAAGTTTTCAGCTCTGGTTTGGTTTTGGGCTTTGCTTTATCTGTCTGTATTTGATGCTTGGATATGCTTACACTTTGTGGTTCATTTCAATGTAGCAATGTTATTTCTGATTGTAACATTGAATGATCATGTAGAGCTACTTCTAGCTATTGCACATAGCAGGTATTGTTGTTTTAATGTTAAGTCCCCTATACCATCAACAAGACGAAGAATGGCAATCGGACTTGCTTCGCTTGGCCATTCTATATTGGAGAGTGGATATACCCTATGGGAACTGTAAATTTTTTGTAACATTTGGATGTAGATGCATATGCACAATCAAGGAGTGACACTTTGTGGTTTGTTGATACTTGAAATTGTGGTGCAAGGTTATTGGTGCAGTCTCTAGAAGAAACTTTGGTTTCGGGCTTTGCTTCACCTATGTGAGTTTGGACAAACTTAAATTTGTGGACAAACTTAAATTTGTGGTGTGGTTCGTTTCATTGTAGGAATGTTATTTGTCATTGTAACATCCAAGGATATGAGTTGTTTCTAATTGTTGTGCAAAGCAAGTATAGATACAAGTTTATAAGTTTGGTGCATGGTCATTGCATGTATATATGAGTCTATGTACTCCTTGATGCAAATGCATATTTGGCCTTTTGTACATGTGTGTGTGTGTGTGTGTGTGTGTGTGTGTGAGAGAGAGAGAGAGAGAGAGAGAGAGAGAGAGAGAGAGAGAGAGAGAGAGAGAGAGAGAGAGAGAGAGAGAGAGAGAGAGAGAGAGAGAGAGAGAGAGAGAGAGAGAGAGAGAGAGAGAGAGAGAGTGATTGAATGAGTGAGTGAGTGTGGATACAGAGGGGGGAGGTGTAAATGGGATGAGAGATAGAGGGGTTGTGAGTAGAGGGGAGTAAAGCATGTGATGTTTTTGTGATAGCATTACCCACTGTGCGATAGGGAAGTGAAGCTGCCGTGCGATAATGGGATGAGAGATAGAGGGGTTGTGAGTAGAGGGAAGTAAAGCATGTGATGTTTTTGTGATAGCATTACCCACTGTGCAATAGGGAAGTGAAGCTGCCATGCGATAGCACGACAGCTTCACTTCCCTCGCACCCCGCTTTGCCAGGAACGCTAGTTGATGATTATTTGAAGTAGGTTGAACAAATGTTACAAGAAAAGGATGATGGCAAGTTAGCTAATGTAGCATGTTTACAGTGTGAGATGGAAGAAATAAGGGGATACATAGGAGAGATATATGAGCACATTCAAAAGTATTGGCCAATTGAAAAATTTGGAGATCATCTAGAGAAGCTCTACGAACTTGTTGAAAGAAGTAACCATATTGAGGATGGAGTATCTAAGCTATTGGCTCACACATATGTCAACTTGTATGGAACAAATAGTGAATCTCTTGATGTAGACGTTACATCATTCAAAATCTGTCTCAATAAATTTTGAGCCATGTTAACTCAAATAGCGGGTTTTAAATTCAATGAAATCTAAAATTGAAGTTAGCAAGCTTTTTTTTTGTAGGTAGCAAGTAGATATATAACTCTTTTGAAGTTGCAGCCCACAAGAAATAAAATTTAGATTTGAAATATATGATTGTAATATAGCTATGATTAAATAATTATCTATTATGTTTGGTTATTGCTTTGCATACTTTTTAAAAAAAATTATCTTATATTGTCCATGCCATATGTATCATCACTTTCTTGCTTGTAATAAGTTATCATATTGATATATTATATTTCTTAGTTTTTTTTGCCCTGATATGCACTATTGATAATCCAATCATATCATTCTTTTCTGGTTTCTTTGGGTTTTTTTTCATGTATGGTGATGAGTCATCATCACTGTTTTTTGTGCACTATACTTTCTCTTTCATTTTCATCGACCCCACGGTTCCTTAATCTTGGATTATGATGAATAAATATGCACATATATATGCATAGATGCACATTCACACACACACACACACACACACTCTCTCTCTCTCTCTCTCTCATATTTATATTTATAATATGTATATATATAATTTTTTAGTTTTTATATTTAATATTCATATGATATTAAAAATGTGTTGTTCCTAATAAATAAAATTTTAAATGTGTTTTATATATCTCTTGAAATGCCTTTCTCAATATCGACTTATGATGAATAATTATGCACATACTTACACATATATACACATGCACACTTACGCAATTGCACATAGTCTCTCACTTACAAATATATTTTGTATTTTTTTCCTATAATGTTATTCCTATTTTATTTATATTTTTGTTTTAGATTTATAAGCTTTTTCTAACTTTTAAAATATAATTTTAGAAACTACATTTGATAATGTATTTTATCTTGGATATCCATTCAAACACTCGGATGTATTATCTCTTCAAGCCCTTTTTTTTAAAAGTGAGTGCAATGTTTTAGATTGATGTGCTCTTTGACAATGGCATTATATGATTTTTTATTATTCCAAACTAAAATTGGTAAGTTCTTTCTATGTTTTGTTATTTTAGGTTGTCCAATACAATGGTGCACCCAATATGTTCTATAACTATCTATTATATGTTAAGTATGTGTACACATAAACTCAAATTTACTTGAGGTGAGTGAAGACACAATGCAAGGGTTAGAACCCAATTACAATGATTACATTGCCTCACAAGAGATAGACATGAATATAATGCAATGTGATATCTAATGTCGACGGCTACTATGCTTGGTGTATAGCAAGATGAGACAAATAGCTAATATAAGTGCTCAACAACTAGAAGTGTCGCATCAACAAGACAATCCAAATACAAATGATCCATGTGATGTGTTAAGTGCATGCTTACAAGTGCTTGATGCCACTAGGACTAAGCATGCAGCAAGAGTCAAAGTGCAATTACAACATACTCAACAACATGTAATGAATGCTGATGGATATAGCATTATCCATTATCAAGAAAATACAAATAGTGTGCAATAAAATTGTACCCTCCATGAATTCATGCACGTGGAAGTACTGGCACCTGCAATTGGTCAACAAAGCAATGCAAACTTAAACAAAACAAATATTGAGATGTAAGAAGTGTGTCATGGGAATAATCCTTCAATGTTTCTTTCTCAAAACAATGGATTTTATTCTATCCTTCATGAAATGCCCCAAAATTTGGAAATTCATCCATCGGCAACTGTTTTGCTCTTTCAACAACCAAGTGTGCATACTATTGGTATGCTTTTTGAGGTTTGTGAGCATTTCAAGGTGAAGCTTTAACTCTCTGAAATAAAAATTTTGCATTCTATTCCAATCGGAATACATTGTTATAGAAGTGAAAAAGTACCCTTCCCGCCCCTGCAACAACCACCATAACCTTTGTGTAGTTTGTTGCATGGCTCACATCCACAAAGTGCATGGTTTTAAAAAAAGATACATGTTTATAATAATGCTTTGTCTTTTGTTTCAATGGGTGCCAAAATTGATGAGCTTTTGCCTCAATCTGGAAGTGGCTATAGTTTTCAAGTGCATGGTTCTATATACCATCGCATAGCTTCCCTATTTCCAAGTGAGAATGGAGGTCAAATGCCAAAGTTTACACAACTTTATACATATAATGTCGAACATGAGTTATCAAATTGCATGGGGGTTTTGTCTGGGCTTCTACCTGACTTATTAGAGGGGCATCAAAGCATATTGAAGGGCTTTTGTGTGAACATGGTCATACTTTAACAAACTATCATGGTCTCCCTACTCTAAGAATGTGCCATGCGAATCCTTACATTCTTGATGAACAAAATTATGACGATGTTGAAGACGATAGAATATTCTCATGCATGGAATGTATGCTCAATGATGTACAAAGAAAATCCTTCCCCATGATAATGAATGCTATTGGTATTGGTTCTACTTCTCGGATAGACCAAGAGGTTAAAACGTTTCTATACAAATGTATACCTGTAAGGCTCCGTAGTCAAGGTCTCATTGCCATAACTACAATGTGCTCAGGTATTGTAGCATTACTTTTGCCACATGGTTGCACGGCCCATTCAAAATTCAAAATACCATTGCAAGCAGACAATAGCTCTATGTGCAATATACGTATTCAAAGTAATCTTGTAATGTTGCTAAGAGATACAAGTCTTATTTTGTGGGATGAAGCTCCAATGATGCATTGTTACAATTTTGAAGCACTTGACAGAACTCTCAAGGATATTATGCACTGTGATAAGCCACTTGGTGATAAGGTTGTTTTGTTGGGTGGAGACTATAGGCAAATATTGTATGTTGTGAAAAAGGGTAACTGTGAGGATATTGTTGGTACAACTCAGTGTTGTACTAGCTTGTGGCAACATATCAAGGTATTGAAACTCACACAAAATATGTGAGTGACTATGAATGAGAACCATTTTATTACATGGTTCTAAGGTATTGGGGACGGAAAATATATGTTAAGCAGTAATAACATATTGCAGATTCCATCTACAATGGTATTGATGGGAGGATCGATAAAGGACAACACAATTTGTTTATCAAAACGTGCATTACATACATGATTATCAATCATTCTTTAGTGAGTATGCCATTCTTGCAGATTGAAATAATGATGTCAAAAATTGAATAATCATGTATTGCAATTGATTCCAGGAGAGGTTAAACAATACTAAGTGCTGATTTTGTTGATAAGACAAAATAAAATGCCTTCCTGTATAATATCGAATATCTTAATTCCTTTCACCTTGGTAGTGGTATTTCTCCTCACGTAATGCTACTAAAGATAAATGTTCTAATAATGTTGCTTTGAAATTTGAATCCTTCAAAAGTTTTATGCAATGGTAAAGGCTTATATACAAGGCATTTAACAATAAGATCATTGAGGTAGAGATAATAATATGTACCAATGTTAGGGACAGAGTATTTATTCCAAGAATAACTTTCATCACAACTACATTGGAACTTCCCTTCTCAATGAAAAGTTTGCAATTCCCATTCGTTGGGCATTTGCAATGACAATTAACAAATCTCAATGATAAACACTATCATATTTGGGATTTTATTTAAAAACCCCAATATTTACTCATGGACAACTGTATGTTGCATTATCAAGAGTAAAGTCACAAAAAATTTTGAAAGTTCTACTTAATGAGAGAGAGGATAGCATCCAATGTCATGAAGACAATCCCAATCAATCTCTGACGAGCCAAAGCAAGACCAAAATAAGCTCCAAAATATCCAAAGTCAAGCCCAAACGAAGCTCCAACAACATTCAAGTCCAAACAATGTAACTAGCATGTATAGGTAACATAAGCATCAAGCATGTACCAACGGGTCATACATAGACTATAGGTATATCCTCTGTCACAAAGCATGCCAGTGTAGACCAATGTCAAGTAAATTCCAACCAATACGGAGCTCAAACAAGGCTCAAAATACATTTCGAAACCATCCATAGCATTTTCCAACCTTCGTTTGCATCCCAATAGTCATATGAAACACCCGGGAAGCACCCGTGATATGACCAATGGGCAAAGCATAAAGTGATTAAATAAGCTTCAACCCTGGAGTGTACAATAGTGATTTTATGTGTTAAACTGAGTATTTCATGCCAGTAAATCAACTCCAAATGATGGCCAATCATTAGGCATACATTCCCCTAACATTCCGGGATCATTCGGGACCAACTGGGCAACAAATGTCAATGTAGCATTGTTTATAATAGCATGCAAACTGTTATGGCAGTCCCAAAATACTGCTAAATCAGTTCCAAATCAATACCAATGCTCAATGCTTCAATATCAGGCTCTAAGTATGCTTCTAGGCTTGAAATGAGACCTATCCAAGTGCCCAATGGTTGGAGTAGCTAGAGAAGATCAATGTCAAGATGAGAAAGATACTCCTGTAGGTCATGTGATGGCGCAAACTGATATAGGGCTTGTGGAAGGGCTGGGCAAGGTCAATGCAAGGTTGAGGGGGTAGTCAAGGACCCCTAGGAGCTCCCTCTTGAAGGGCAACGTCACCACCACGGCAGAGTGTAGGCGTCACAAGAAGCAAGAGGACATGGTTGCCCTGCTTCACAAAACCTATGGACTAAAGTGAAAAATAACAAAAGAGAGCTCCAATACCTCTAAAGGAATGCCTTGAGGGTGCCCACATGGCTTGGGTAGGTGCTCGGGAAGCCGGCGGGGAGTGATCAGAGCTCGAAGGAGTCAGATATGGCTGCTAGGAGAATGCACCAATGGTGTAGGGATTTAATGGGATGCTGATGGAGTCATGAACCATGCTTGAGTGCTCAAGCAACCATGCTCTGATACCAGTTGAAAGGTGAGAAGGATCAAAGCTTGCACGAGAGAGCTATGGTGGGACAATAAGAGCGAGCGATATATATATATATATATATATATATATATATATATATATATATATAGAGAGAGAGAGAGAGAGAGAGAGAGAGAGAGAGAGAGAGAGAGAGAGAGAGAGAGAGAGAGTCACAATATGGGAACTCCAATAGTCACAATGTGTGACTAGCCTTCCCTTTGTTCATCTATCACTAGAATAATAAAGAATAAAGTGATAGTGACGGGTACCCACCGCCTGCAGTGTGTAGGCACGGGTGCTGTCAGTGTAGTAATACATAGGCAGCTAAGCGGAGGCGCCTTTACCCCCAACATGATTATCAATCATTCTTTAATGAGCGTGCCATTCTTGCATATCGAAATAATGATGTCAAAAATTTGAATAACCATTCATTGCAATTGATGCCAAGAGAGGTTAAACAATACTAAGTGCAAATTTTGTTGATAAGATAGAATAAAACACCTTTCTGTATAATATCGAATATCTTAATTCCTTTCACCTTGGTAGTGGTATTTCTCCTCAGGTATTGCTACTGAAAATAAATGTTCTAATAATGTTGCTTTGAAATTTGAATCCTTCAAAATATTTATGCAATGGTAAAGACTTATATACAAGGCATTTAACAACAAGGTCATTGAGGTATAGATAATAATATGTACCAATGCTAGGGACAGAGTATTTATTCCAATAATAACTTTCATCCCAACTACATTGGAATTTCCCTTCTCAATGAAAAGTTTGCAATTCCCATTCGTTGGGCATTTATAATGACAATTAACAAATCTCAAGGATAAACACTCTCATATTTGGGATTGTATTTAAAAACCCCAATATTTACTCATGGACAACTGTATGTTGCATTATTAAGAGTAAAGTCACCAAAATTTTTGAAAGTTCTACTTAATGAGAGAGAGGATATGGTAAATGCTACCATCAACATTATGTATAAAGGCATATTGCAAAAACTATTGTAGCCTCTCAAAAAGGAGCTCTTATTTGATTTGGTTCTTTTTTTGGATCATACATCTTTATTTCCTTGATTATTCTTATGGTTTATTTGTGGATTGTAAGATGTTTTAACTTCTTAAAATAATATTTTAAATTTTAATTTATTAAATGTTCTAATTTTTATTATTTATGGATTCATTTTTAAAATATTATTATGTATAAGCTTACCAAATGAGGATTCAAGAGGCGTTGCACACTGTGGCTACACATGGCATTATCCATATAACTTTGAATGATAGAATTACTAATGGAAGTAGTCATTTGTATGTATGTAGAACACACACACACACACACACACACACACACATTTGATTAAAAGTATGTTTATATTTTTTATTTAATACTTTAAATATAAAAACAATATTTATACAAATTATTATGTATAGATTACTTTTACATTAGTTAATAAATTGCAAGAGTATATATTTTTAAAAATCAAGTTTTGGGAGAGGAGTACATTGACAACTAATCCTACAAGTGTTTCACAATGATTTTGGGGTCTCTCGTGCTTTATTTTTTAGATACTTAATTGGCCATGTATTGTATTGCTATGTAAAACATGCATCAAGATGTGAAATGTGCTAACCAGTAATAACAATAGTGCACCAACCGTAAGCTCAAGAGCGAAGCATTTGGAGGATGCTAGACACAAAGCCCCTGTAGACGTAGAGCACCTACTAGTGTTAATAATTTAAAAAATAACTTGATTTTTGAACATATATATTGTTGTAGGTTATTGACTTCACCATACAAATGAATGAAACTAATAACATTGTTTATCTAAACCATATGAATACAAAAAGATGAACGAAGAAAAAGCAATCTTGAAATATCGTTGTAGTATCCCAATCATTAGAGAAGCAAAAATATGCAAGAAAGTATATAATGTTCAAAATCATTTATTGAAAACAAAACATTCTCTTCTTAGTAGAGTTATTTAGAGTGGATGTAGCATGTGGCAAAACATGCAATGGGGAAGCTCTGACATGCCCTCTCCTAGACTGTGTTGTAGCACCTAAAAATTTGAAGAGTAAAACATAATTTAGAAAGCATAATATTAAATTTATCAAATTTGAAGAGTAAAACATTTACAAAAAAAGTAAGTAAGTACTACCCGGGGATATGGCATGAGTAGCTCTAACATTTGTAGAGCAATGAGTGGAGTTTGGATGGAACCGATGCAACACATCAAAACATGACAAATCTTCCACTTGCTTTAGTCATTTAGTATATGCCTAGTATGGGAGCAGGATATGAAGTAATCATTTTCTATTTGTCTAACATAATAGTACTGGACATATCCAAAGTATAAAATTTCTATATACAAAGGAGTATTTGCATTAGCAAATCCATCATCAAATTTCAATTACTCTAGCCAAACTTCTATGGATTATGTCATCTCTAACCACAATGCATAATGCCACTTGAATTCCCATTCATTAAGGTGATGCATGATAATATTTAAAAAATATTTGAGTCATCTAATAAAAAATGTACAAAATTTTACAGTTTAAAAATATTTATCAAAATTATAATTTTATTTAAAGAATCCATACACCTTACAATCCAAAAGCAAATTCTAAGAATATAAGAAGTTAATACACACCTTACAATCCAATAATAAACCGTACTAAAAAATAAGAAGTTAACATACCTCACAATCGAAAAATAGATCCTAAGAACAATGAATAATAATAATTTAGAAAAATAATAACTAATTTAAAAGTAATTTTTGCATAGTAATTTATATAGATATAAATTTTATATTTAAAAATAAAATAAAATAACTTAAATATGATTTTACTCAAACATCAATATATATACATACATACATAAATATTTTCTACATACAAAGAACTACATCCATTAGTTCTTTGTATGTAGAAAATGATTTGATCCATTAGAAAATAAATATTAGAAATTAAAATGTTTAACAAGATTGAAATGTTATTTAAAGAAGTTAAAATACCTTACAATCCACAAATAAACCCTAAGAACAATCAATGAAATAAACAATCATGATTTGAAAAAATGAACCAAATCAAATAAAAGCTCCTTTTTAGATGCTACAATAGTTTTTACAAAACTTCTTTATACACAATGTTGATGGTAGTATTTACCATATCCTCTCTCTCATTAAGTAGAACTTTCTAATTGTTTGGTGACTTTACTCTTGATAATGCAACATATAGTTGTCCATGAGTATAGATAGGGGCTTTTAAATACAATCCCAAATATGATAGTGTTTGTTCTTGTCATTTGTTAATCATCATCGCAAATGCCAAGTGAAGAAGGAATTGCAAACATTTCATCGAGAAGGATAGTTCCAATGTAGTTGGGATGAAAGCAATTCTTGGAATAAATACTATGTTCCCAACTTTGGTACTTGTTATTATCTTTGTCTCAATGACCTTGTTGTTAAATACCTTGCATCTAAGCCTTGTACCATTGCATAAACCTTTTGAAGGATTTAAATTTTTGAGTAATAATATTAGAGCATTTATCTTCAATAGCAATACGCAAGAAGAAATACCACCACCAAGGTAAAGGAATTTAAGATATTTGACACTATACAAGAAGATCTTTTTTTTTTTTGGTCTTATCAATGGAATCAACACTATAGTACCATTTAATCTCTCTCAGTATCAATTACAATGCATGGTTATTCTAAATTTCCACATCACTGTTTCAAGGTGTAAGAATGGCATGCTCACAAATGAGTGACTAATAATCATGTATGCAATGCACATTTTGATAGACAATTTGTATTGAGTCCTATATCGATGCTCCCTTCAATATTGTTGTAGATGGAATCTACAATATGTTATTACCACATAACTAATCTTTTCTATCCCTAATACCTTACAACCATGCAATAAAATGGTCCTCATTCACAGTCACTTGCATATTTTGTGTAAGTTTCAACACATTGATATGTTGCCACAAATTGGAGTAGCACAGAGGAGTTGCACCAACAATATCCTCACAGCTACTGTTTTTCACAATAAGCAATACTTGCCTAAAATCTCCACCTAGCAAAACAACCTTACCACTAAATAGCTTATTGCACCCCATAATATCCTTAAGAGTTTTGTCAAGTGCTTCAAAATTGTAACAATGCATTATTGGAACTTCATCCCACAAAATAAGAATTGTCTCTCTTATCAACTCTGCAAGATTACTTTAAATAGGTATATTGCACGTGGAGTTATTTTCCACTTGCAATCATGTTTTCAATTTTGAATGGGCTATGTGACCATGTGGAAAAAGCAATGTTGCAATCCTTGAGGATGCTATAGCTATGGTAGAGCGACCTTGACTATAGAGCCTTGCAAGCACACATTTGTATAGAAACATTTTTCCTAAACCTCCCTGCCTATCCTTTAGAAACGTCATGCTTGAACCAATATCAATAGCATTCATTAACCAAGAAGGAATTTATTTGTCCATCATTGAGCATACATTCCATATGTGAGAATATTCTCTCTTCTTCAACTCTGTCATCTCAAGGATGTATGGATTTTCATGGACATGCATTCTTAGAGCAAGGAGTCCATGATAGTCTATTAAAGTACAGCCATGTTTACACAGAAGCCTTCAATATGCATCAAAGCTTCATTACTAGTAGCATCTTATAGGCAAATGGATTGGCAATTTGGCAAGGACAATCAAGGTAGTATATCCTCTATTAATGGTCCCAATAACTCTTCCCAAAGCACACCAGGTTGGGAAGGTGAACAAAACACTAGAATACTCACAAACAAAATCCTAAATTGTGCATCATTTGCATTAATATAGCCTCATGCAAACATATTTTCCATTTATCATTAGTCTCCGATAAACTCTTCGCCATGGAAGCCTCTTTACGTGTGGTATAGACTACATTGTCAACCATACGCAATGCCTCAAAGGAAGTGTACCCCTACATTCATTGAGTAGTAGCCATGAGTAGTACTTCTCTTCACATATAGGAGCTATGAAATATATTCTACCACATGCATTTCCTTACTTTCTCTTTTTCACATTTTCTTTTTTACATTCCAATTTGCCTCAAGATGTAGGTGACTGCAAGTAAATCACTCTACGAGAGTAGTTTTCTATGTATTTTCATTCTGTAGCACATCTTGAATGTTATCAATGTCACAAAAAGAAACATTATTCTCTCTAGGAAAATGTATTTGCAATAATTGAATATCAGGTTTCTCATCATGAAGTTTATATTGAAATATCCACCAACACGCTTCACGAGCAGAAACATATCGTGCGTCTAAGTATCTCTCAATTTCATCAATATCCACCCTATCATTTCTATAAGATATTGAATCATGTATGCTTGTAAATCTAATAGTTGCATGATCATGCCCCTTGTAAATGTACTTATATAAATACTTTATTGCAGCAATTGTCGAGCATACCTCTACATTGATATATGAGCATTGTAATTTGAACTCAGGTAAGGATTATAGGGTACTATCTATCGATTGTCTAAGTTATTACCCTTTGCATTATGGTTCCTCCCATTATTTTATCATCTATACATAGGATACCCACTTTTATCAACTCTAGTTTTATGCATGAACTTCTTTGGATAGCCCCTTTGTACATCTACCATTGATTGTGTGAGGATTTTTTTACATTGAAAGCTTCACATAGACTATGTATATTGCATCTACTAGTAGTATAATATAAAGATGAAAATCTTTGTTTATCAAGAAACTCTACACACAAATCTATAAAAATGTTGCAATTCTAAGGGCTTAAATTGTGGTTCTAATATGAATAGTGTGTGTGTCTAAGGTAAGCCTCTCTTTTGAAATTCTATAATAGATACATACCCAAATAATTTCCCAAATAGTTTCTTATTGGTTAATGATTCCATCATATCCTTATGTTTCTCATGAAAAACTTGTGCAGTCAAATCTAGTTGATCATATGTAGAATGTCTAGGCAACAAAGCATATGCAATTTCTTACTACTTAGGATTGCATGTCATGGTGATAAATAAACCAATATTCCCTTTATTGCATACAATTGCCATAGCATCCTAATACAACATGTACATGAATCTAGGTCCACTTGTGAATGAGGATGGCAACACTATTCTCTTACCCACATAAACTCCATTAATGTTATTATAATGTTCATCCATTATATTTACCATATTAGCCAATCCCCTATACATTTTAGTTTGCAAAGTTGCTCGATTACGATGACATCAAGCCAATCTACAATTCTCAATACTACAATAAGCATCAACAATATATTGTTATAGCAAGTTGCCACCCTGTAAGAGACATGTATTTGTGTCATTGCAAATTTGAAGTCCATAAGCATAGTATTGCAATTGAGTAACACAATCTTTATTTACAAGACTTTGAACATCAAGTGAGGATCCACATAGCTATAAGGAACACGAATATGCCATCCATCCTCTCCATTTGGAAAGAGAAGTACATATAACAAAGACACATAGGCCTTATGTAAGTTAGACATAGTAATCAAATGCCCTTGCCAAGTGCAAACTTGAATGCTACGATTTTCAAATGTATCATCATTACGTTGTCCAAGCATAATCGCTGCAAATATACTCATTTTTGGGACATAATAATATTTAGAAGTGGATTGCTTCTTAAAGATTGTCATTCTTATTTCAACAAAAGGATTGACTTGCAAATTGACACCCACCACTATTCTAAATATTTAAGCATAAACATTGTGGCCAAGCATCATTTTTTGAAGCCCCTCTAATAAGTCAATCCCGAATACAACCCCCATGCATTTTGATAACTCATGTTTGGTATTGTAAATATAAATTTGTGCAAGCTTTGGCATTTAACCTCCATTCTCACTTGGCAATAGGGCCTACATTGAACCATGGACTTGAAAAGTATAGCCACTTCCATATTGAGGCAAAAGCTCAATAATTGTGGCACCCATTGAAGGAAATGTTAAAGCGCTAAGCGAGAGAGAGTATGCAAGTGTGTGAGAGTGCATGTGTATATGTGTATGTGTGTGCATAATTATTCATCATAAGCAGATATTGGGAAATGTATTTTAACAAATGTATAAAACACATTTCTTAAAATCTATTATTAAGAATAACACATTTTTAATATCATATGAGTATTAAATATAAAAATCAAAAAATTATATATATATATATATATATACGTATATAGCATGTGTGTGTGTGTGTAAGCGTGCATTTATGTATATATACGTGTATATTTATTCATCATAGGTCAAGATTAAGGAAACATAGTCGATGAAAACAAAAGAGAAAATACAATGCAATAAAAACAATGATGATGATTCATTACTATACATGAAAAAAAAACCAAAGAACGCAGAAACAAATTATATGATTGGAATATCGAGAGTGCATATAAATGGGTCCAAAAAAACTAAGAAATATAATATATCAATATAATAACTTATTACAAAAAGAGCATGATGATACATGCATCGTATATCAACTTCAAAAGAGTTATATATCAACTTACTACCTATCAAAGAAAGGAAAGTGAGCTAACTTCACATTTAAATTCCATTGAATTTAAAAACCATAGCTTCAAAAGAGTGCATGCTTCAGCCTTTATGCAAAAATATTATTCTTTAAAGGACCTATATTCTTTTAAACTTCGATAAAATAACAAATAGATTTTCAAACAAAAATTGTAGATTATAGTAGCAATCTTTTAAGTTCTATAAAAGTTTCAAATCCTTCTAAACTATTCATCAAAATGAAGAGGAAGATTACAAATGTATACTAAACTATTGCATTGAGAATGAAGCCATATTACGATTCATTTGGGTTAACATGGTTGAAAATCTATCGAGAGGGATTTTGAGTTATGCAACATGTGCATTAAGAGATTTACTATTTGTTCCACACAAGTTGACATATGTGCAAGCCATCATCTTAGATACTTCATCCTCAATATGATTACTTCTTCTAGCAAGTTCATAGAGCTTCTCCAAATGATCTCCAAATTTTCCAATTGGTCAACATTTTTGAATATGCTAACATATCTCTCCTATATACCCCCTTAAGTTTCTTCCATCTCACCTTGTCAACTTGCTTCTAACAATCATCAAAGCTCTTTGGAAAAGAAATTAAAGCACAATTTTGGTTTTTGGTTAAAGTCTTCAATCTCTTATCGATGGCATCTAAGCAGTGTAAGATCTTGAAGGATCGAACACAACTATAATATCCTCTAAGGTGCATGTAAACTTAGTTTTTAAAACAATAGATAATTTATCATCAATGAGTATCTAAATGATTATTATCTATTTGTAGCATGGTTAAGCTAAAATTTTGGCTATGGATGGATCAAGTCCAAGTAGCATGATGAGTACTGTTAACACATATACTTGTAACCATGATACTTTCACTTGAATTTTTGAAAACATAACTTTAAAATCAATATATCTTGAGAGAAAAAGCGAGCCACTTGAAACACACTAAAGTTTGTATACATACATCCCTTCAATAAACATAATTAAATGCATTAAAACATACATACATACATACATACATATAAATATAAATATAAATATAAATATAAATATAAATATAAATATAAATATAAATATAAATATAATGCATATGTTAAATATGCACATCTAGATTAAAGCATTGACATACACCAATATATTACTCAAGAGAGAGAGAATACATTTAACAAATACTATCCTTCCACTCATAAAAGCAAACATGAATTTCAGTTTCCATTCAAACACATCTAATTTAGATCTTGAATGCACAAATATATTACGATATATAAGAGTTCAATAAATACTTAAATAATTAAGCATTAGCACTAATAAAGACTATGTTCTCATGCTGTAAAAGAAACACACCTTTAACTCTATATTAAAACCTTTTGAATCCTACAAATAAATAAAATCTTTAAAATTTAAACTTGTGTGTGTGTGTGTGTGAGAGAGAGAGAGAGAGAGAGAGAGAGAGAGAGAGAGAGAGAGAGAGAGAGAGAGAGAGAGAGAGAGAGAGAGAGAGAGAGAGAGAGAGAGAGAGAGAGAGAGAGAGAGAGAGAGAGAGAGAGAGAGAGAGAGAGAGAGTTGATGATGAAATCAAAAGTGCAATAACTGCATGGTAGAATGAAATTAATGTTAGAGAAAGATTTGAACACATTAAATAGTGTGGAAAAGAAAAGAGAGAAAAAGGAGAGATTGTGTAAAATCTAAAATAAGAAGAGAGATATGTATATTGAAATGTTGAGTAGATGAAGATATCAAAAGTACACAAACTACATTAAAAACACATTGTGACTTAATGTTAGAGAGACTAAAAACAAAAGATCGTTTGACACATTAATTAATCTCACACACTCTCTTCTTTCTATTCATAGGATGTAAAAATAGTAATTTTTATGTACTACTTTAAGTTGTATTTATATGATCATTAAACATGTATTGTTTAAAGGATAAATATATATATTATTTGTATAAACACATATAATATTAATACATATAACAATACATATAATATATATTAAAACACTTAACTAATACAACACATCCATGCACTTAACCAATACAATACATTCACACAAATAAACACGCCTTAATGCACTACATTAACACACACACATAAAATTAACATAATGCATATTAAAGCACTTAACTATACAATACATTCACGTACTTAGCTAATATAACACATTCACACAAATTTTCTTTGGGGGGAGGGTTTTTTGATATGTATATGGTAAGAGGAAGGTGTCAACATTGATTCTTTTTTTGCCCTTTTTGGAAAGGGGGGGGGGAGAAGAGGGAGGGTGTGGTTGCCATGGTTTGGTGGGGTGGTTGGGGAGGGGCACCTCTCAGACCACCGTGTCGGACACCATAGTCACCATGTTGGGGGAGAGAGAGAGAGAGAGAGAGAGAGAGAGAGAGAGAGAGAGAGAGAGAGAGAGAGAGAGAGAGAGAGAGAGAGAGAGAGAGTATGAAGAAGGATCTAAAGTGTGAAAGGAAGAGCCACTACCAGTCGGATGCTATTTTTTATATACACATTAGTGATTACATAGGAGCAAGAAAAGGTCATCCTTCCACCATGTGCATTGATTCGTAGTTAGTCAGCCTCCAATAGTTCGAGGAACTCACCTCGAGGCACATGTGGTAGCAATATGGATGTCCCTTGCAGATGGGTAGGGAGTTGAGATGGGACACTTGTGAGTCACATGTATGGTCAAGGAGTCGGGATGGGCAAGGAGTTGAGCAGGTTGAACAGGGAGCTAGGCCGAGCCAATCAGGGGTCAGATAGGGAGTCACGATGGGTAGCGAATCGAGTGGCCAGGCAAGTATGCCACATGGCACTTGTGATGACAAAGGTAGGGCGAGCCAATGCATGCTACTTTTCTCTCTCTTTTAAATTATATATTTTCTCTTTGTCTCTCTCTCTCTCTCTAAGTAAAAAATTGTATTAAAAAATGTTTAATTAAAAAAATACTATTATCTTTTCTCTTTCCCCCCTCTTTCTATCTTTTTCTCTTTCTTTTGCTTCTTCTTTTTATCATTCTTCTTCTTCTTCTTCTTCCATCTCCCTCTCAAAGCGTGTGAAAAATTGTCCAAATTTTTTAATTAAAAATATATTTTAAAAATATTTAAAAGAAAAGTTTAATCGAACTCAAAGAGAGAGAGAGAGAGAGAGAGAGAGAGAGAGAGAGAGAGAGAGAGAGAGAGAACCTTGGCCCTACACATGAGAGAGAGAGAGGGGGAGGAGGAAGAAAAAGGTTCTAAATTAAAAAAGACATATCTTTCCTCTTTCTCCCCTCTCCATCTTTTTTTCTTTCTTTCTTCTTCTTCTTTTTATCATTCTTCTTCTTCTCTCTCCCTCTCTCCTTCAATCTCCCTCTCAAAGTGTATGAATAACCATGTCTGAAATTTTTAATTATTTTTAAAAATATTTAATTAAAAGAAAATTTTGAATTAAATAGATTAATCTAATAGAGAGAGAGACAGAGAGAGAGAGAGCCTAGGCTCTACACATGAGAGAGAGAGGGGGAGGGGGAAAAGAAAAAGAGAGATTATAAGTGAGAGAGAGGGAATGGGATTTTATTTGAGAGAGAGAGAGAGAGAGAGAGAGAGAGAGAGAGAGAGAGAGAGAGAGAGAGAGAGAGCCTAGGCCCTACAATGAGAGAGAGGGGGGGGAGGGGCTTTTAATTAAAAAGGGGAAGGGGAAGAGAAAAGGAGAGATTACACGTGAAAGAGAGGGGAGGCGAGGGGGTTTTAATTGAAAAAGGGAGGTTTGGAAAAGGGGGTAGGTTGTTCGAGAAGCCTTCTAGAGGTTCGGGGCTTTTCGAACCTACAACAAAAATAATAGAATAGTAAGATAAAAAGATTTAATGTCCTACATCTAACCTACATTATAACATTTCATGAAAATGAAATGTGCTCTGCCCTCCAAAGTGTTCTTACTCATCATCATAGAGGAATACTGCACGCAAACAATGCATGTTTCTAAATTCTCTCCTTGCATTTGTAGCAATGGATTCTACTTCTCTTGGATACATTTTGCACATGTGATAGACTTTTCTCCATGAGGAAAAAATGGAATGAAAATTTTCAATTTTCTTCTCTTGCCAATCACAAAATTGGCATTGGTATGTCATATAAGGTCAAGGGGAGTGAAACGAGACCTCTTTTGGGTATTGTTCCACGTGGTGGCCAAGTTTCCTATCTGTTTGTAATTTAGTGTAGTGTGCATCATGTGAATGGTCTAGATTGTGAAAGTGGGCTTTAGCTCTGCCCCATGCAATAGCCCTCATAGTCATAATATCCATATCCACCTCTATAATCATAATGAAATATACTTATGGACTCTTCAATGATCACTACAAGGATACAAGCGCATAGCGATGGCGATTTCCAATGTAAATTAGCGGCGTCACTAGTGACATAAATAACAATGGTACTCAAGCAAAAAAATGCGGGCCGAAACCTGAGCGTGTCATTTTGCGCAAACGAACGAAAGAGAGAGCGAAAGGGAGATGCTGCTTTCTTGCTAGAGGGCTATGAACTCAGAAAAGGTTTTCTTGGACGACCTCCAGCACGTATGAATGCCCAAAGCTGGTATGAGCTGAAAATGGTCCAAACGGAATGTGATGGTTCTCAGTTTTCTACAAATTGCCGTATCGGACCCACTTACAAATCAACCACTTGTTGGATCCCATGCATATTTTCAAGAACGTGGACAGCTTACTATGGGACCACATCACATGAAAGAAAGACACTATAGGGGCATGAATGGATTTGAAGGAGGTAGGCAAGATGGAGGCGCTTTGGCCGCAGTTGAGTGTTGATGGTCGCTTGCAGCTACCTCGTGCTCCTTGGGTTTTGTCCACTAGAGAAGAGTGCATTGTGAAGCAAATAGTCAAGTCTATCTGCATTCCGATGGGTATGATGCGTTCTTTCATGTCTGTGTTTTTTAAAGACGACCAATTATCAAGGCTAAAATCCCATGATTAGTATAAGATATGTCAGGTTTGAACTACGAATGGATTATAAGTGGCATGCGTATTTTGCTATTTGGAGTGTAGTCATTGTTTATAATGCTTCCTTGTTTGTGGCAATTTGTACTACCGATTGCGATCGCAGGATGCCTTACTCTAGAAATACACGGGGCGTTTTACAAGTTGTCAACTTTAGTGCAATGGATTTCACAGAAGGAGATTAAGACGTCCTCTATTGAATCCACAAGGAGGGGAGCAGTGGAGACGGTCTGTCTCTTTGAGAAATACATGCCTACCAGCATGCTCACGATATAAATCCACCTTCTTATGCATCTTGTAGATGAAGTGGAGATTGTTGGACCTGTCCATACGCAATGGATGTTCTTCTTGGAGCACTTCATGAAAACCCTGAAAGGCTCTGTGTGACAACGAGCTAGGCTAGAAGGTAGCATGGTTAAAGGTTGGTTGGTGTCTAAGGCGTTAGTGCATATTTCACAATGGCTACCAACGGTGGATTCAGACAACAATATGCTATGGTCTTGCTGAAGGACGATGATAGACTAACCGGAGATGTGGTGGTTGGAAATGGGGTAGAAAAAAAAATGGATGTTGCAATGGAGGAGAAACTGAATCGCTTTTGTATGTTGCACCATGCCTCCATGGAAACGTGACTCGCTAGGTACCAGCAAGCTAGGAAAGATCGGGAGGAAGCACGATCTAAATTTTGAAGTAGTATGCACCATTGACCGATTCGATATCTCGAGGGCATGAAGGAGATGCCACAGTTTATGTCAACGCGATGGTTGCATGGAGCTTTGACCGTAGTATCTTGCGAAGGGGCGGACGTCTCAATCGAGGAGTGGGAATTCTAGAGGGGATGTAGTCCAAAGGTAATGACGTGTTTAGGGTTTGTCATATCTATATTTTATATGCGATAACTAATTGAGTGTTTCAATGTACAGTACAAAATATATAGTGCAGCATGGTCGCGCAAACGGCATTTCTGCATGGAGCATATTGACAAAATGCGATCCACAATAGATTGTGGTATCATGGTAAAGTTAGAGCAAGAGAGCCGATGATGAGCAACGGATCCAAATATGGAGATGGAGTATTTTGGAAACTTGCAAAGTATTGTCACGATGGATTACCGTAGCTTCTCCATGATCCTATTCGATGTGCAGTGGTTGAAAGTGGTACTTGAAGGAGCTAGAGCAACAGTTCAATAAGGTCCATTTGGATTTCTTGAAATAGATTCCGAAAAAAAATGGACCAATTTGAGCGACACGTTTGTGTTGCCGACCCATTGTGAACAGGTATACGAACTCATGTTTTTTAAAATTGTATTACGACATAGTACATGTCACAAAAGTTAAATCTCTTTTGTACGTGATTTTGAACATGTAATTTTCTATCCAAATCCCCAACAATCTCAATGGTGGTATGATATACCTTCAGCTCTTTGAAGTGCGAGAGTATATGATCAAAGTGATGTTTTGAGCGTAGATGAGGACAATATGCAAATAGAGGGGTCGATATTGCAACGGGTGGAGGCTACCGAAAGCTCGAAGCATGTAGAGGAGCTAGAATCAGGTAACAATGATGGAAATATAGGAGTCTAAGAATTCTTTGAGAATGAGGTGGACTCATCCTTTTGTGGTGACATGTCTATCGACCTTCTAGTGTATGTGGAGTTGTGTCAGGAGATTGATATGGGACCATAGGGTACTTCATACTCAGAGCATCCACCTACTCAATTCATTGATGAATCGCTTATAAGGGTACATAAGATATGCATTTTAAGTAAGATCACTTTTTTAAGATTTATATTACCGTGCTTTGTATGATTTATATTGATTATGCTAACATCAATTTTTATCTGTGCAAGTGACCTTTATGGATATTTAGATCAGCATGATGAGTCAAGGGATGAGTGATGAGGAGCTACATGAGATCTTCACGTGTATGTCTCTAGATCAAATGGCTCAATTCAGAGATATGGTAAACCAGGAGCTGTCTCAGACACCATCAGGTCGTTCTATTAGATCTACTTCGGTGCGCTCTGATGCTTCAGTTTCCAACAGACAAGGTCAACGCTCTAGACTTGGGCCAGATGAAGGGAGTGGTTCAGGGGGATGCTGCGGAGACTTGGATGTAGTGACCTCGCGGTCGACTTGGGATACAGGTGCTACTCCTTGCTCTCATGGCGATTCGAGAGAGCGTAGCTTGGGTGGTTGTTGTGGAGGTACCAATGCAGTGTCTCCTTCTCGTCGTTCTGCTAGAGTTGCGTCACCTATAGGATTTGTCACACATGTGGGGATGTCTACTCTAGTCACTCCAGCTTTTGCTCAGCCATCCACAGGTGGCACCCCTATGGGTGCTACTTCGAGAGATACTACCCTCGTAGGTACACCAGATATACAGGGTTCTCCTTGATATGCCAAGGAGCGTGGTCGTAGGTAGGAGAGGACATATCTTAGGCATACCCCAGAGGGGTATGGATACCTTGTAGATGATAGGACATGAGCCATTATCATGAATGATGAGGGGAGGAGGGTGATGGCTCGTATGAGAGAGTTGTGCCTTCCGGTACCAGCCGCAACAGATAGGTTTTCCATAGGCTGGATGATGGAGTGCATGCGTGTGTACATGTTACACAGATGATCGAATGCATGCAAGGCACTTAAAAGTAGGGCCTCAAAGCCTGAGTGGCTAGATGCGGACGACTGGTGTCAACTCAGCAAGGAGGCTACAGATTCTCCAAGGCATTGGAGATAGCAATGCGAGGCGGCAAGGGCATGACTGGAGGTAGGAGTGGTCCGTCATCTTGGGAGTAGTAGCCACATGACATATCTGGAGAACTTTGTAAGTTTTTCTTTTCTTCTGCTTGTTTACTTTTTTGCAATATTCCTTGTACTGACAATCGTGTTTCTAACAGTTGTATTTTGTTTTCTTTGTAGCACTCCAATATAAACTGTGATCCCACCAGCCTAGAGACTCGATATGCAGAGAGACACGGTCTCACTGCATTGATTTACCAATTGTATGGATGCGGTGGCCCTGTAAGTCACTCATCTTTCTTGTCCGTAGTTACTAAGTTTAATTAAAATGCATTATTGTATGATGGACTGATGTGTAGTTATTTCTTTTTTTGCAGAGTCCGTTCGATGCTCCTTTGCAGTGGGACAAGGTTTCGGCGGATGGCGAGGATCTATAGCTCCCCCTTGGATCCTTGGAGCTCACATACTCTTCTTTTTTGGTCACGTGATTTGTGTAGGCATTTCTTATGTAGTAGTAGTATATTGCCATGATTGTACAGGTCACTTTCATTACGTGATCATGTATTTATTTCATGTATCAATGTTATGATTCAAGTACACTTTGCCTTTATTTACACGAGCATTGTACACATTACTGAAACTATTTTATATGGCTCAAATAAAGCACATAGTTCTATTTGTGGGAGGGCACCTTGCTGCCTTGTCATAATTTTTTTTTTCATGTTATCGTCACTATTAGCGTCGCAAATTTACTGTGCGCGTTGCTATTAGTGTCGCAACATGCATTGTAAAGTATTGTTATCAGCGTTGCTATTTGCGTCGATATCAATGTCGCATTTACATCGGTATTAACGTCGCATGATACTAACGCAAATAGCGACGCTGACAACGACACTGATACCAATTGTTCTATGGCACCACTAATGCCGACGTTTTTGCGATGATGGGGGCAAATTTCTTTATGAACATTTTCGTCGCTTTAAACGTCGATATAAAGCATGTAACTTGTAGTGGATAATCCCAACAATAACAATTTGCATGGATGTTAAAAGTAAATTTCAACTTGAATTGTACAATTATTTTGAAGATAAATGTTTTGACTTAAAAGCACTTAACTTTAGGGACAAAACCTTTGTGGTAAGAAATTAGGAATTAAAAATCCAAGGACTTTAGGTTAAAGCATTCATAGAGGAGCTTACAAAACTTCATATATAGAGAATCATATTGTAAATAAAGCAATGGGAAGATTGTCCTCCTCCACAATCTTGCATAAATTATCATTTTTTAAAAAAAAGCCTTGCTTCAACATCAAAACATGCACAATGCGCATGCGCACGCGTGTACACACACACACACACACACACACACACACACACACACACACATGCACTTTGTGTGTGTGCGTGTGCGCGCACGCACCTTGGGAAATTCACGATATGTATATCCTCTATATCACATGCATTCAAGGCCTATTTATAAGCATCCTTATTTGTGAATTTTTTCTTAATAAACATAATCCTTTTCTATTCAATCTATAAGTAACCTCTTTATATGGGACCCTTTTGTATGTAAAAATTTTGTAAAAATGGTATTTTAAAAATCCCATATGTTGAACCCACTTGATACATACATATATTTATGATTGACTTCCTTGAGGCATGCACCCACATGCACATACCACCCATAAGCTACTTTGCCATGCTAGCATTCTATAACCCACCTGCACACTCATAAGCGAGGTCCTTGGCTAAGTGTTTTGCTACTGCTAACTATTGAGAGGAAAGGAAGAAGAAGAAGAAGAGCAACATTATGCATATGTGTGTGTGTGTGTGTAGAGAGAGAGAAAGAGAGCTCGAAAAAATGGAGATTAGTACTACATTGTTTCGTAGGTAGATATATCATCCATACTATTAGTAAGAACCTCCTCCGTGTTATTAATGTTATGAAGGACACCCCCCGCCCCGTCCCCCCCCCCCCACCCCCCACACACACACACATAGAGCCATCATGATTCACCTAACCTCTCCTCTTTCTACCTCGTATCTTAGGAGCTCTCTCCTTGGTTCTAAAGTCACCCAACCAAAATTGTAAATAATAAATAGTAAAGATTAGCATTGTAATTTGATTATAAGGGCATGTGCTCTAGTCATAGCGAGAGAATCTTGAATACTCAAAATATTTATGAGTGTCTACTATCGTGAGAGTGAGAAATTATTAAAATGCACTAAAAAAGTACATCAAATTTAGTGTTTAATACATCCTTATTTTTTGGTAAACTTTATTTTTAGTATTGAAATGTGAAGACTTGATGACATATTAAATGGATGCTCCACCATCAACAATAGTAGGGGTCCTCTCTTTTAGGATACCCTACTATCCCTCTTCTTTTGGCAAAAGGGTGACCAAAAGAGAGCATTTAGTAATTAGAGGTAATCTTTTTAAGCAACTATATTAGAGTCCAAGTGAGCTTTATTCAAACATAGAACTATCTTGAGATCTTCAATGGAAAGAAGTCTATTCTTCCTCAACTTGATGCTATAATGGATGATCCCTTGCTTCACTACATCAACCTACAAAAGCAAAGGCAATTTCAATGAGAGTATGGAAAAGCCACATGTGTCCTAAAAGGCCAAATGATGTAGTTCAATAATTTTAAGTAATATATTCATTATACCTACAAGATAACGGTTGTTTAGCTAGGATATTAGGAACTACATGTTATTGAATCCATTGAAGCTGCCATTTGGCTTGGTTCTTCTTGCCTTCTTTGAATGTTGCCTACTTGAGAAGTTCGGTTGTACCTTGATATGGAGCTTAGTTATATTTGCCCTCCATATGTCATCTTTGTATATAGCAAGATATGTTTAAGCTCTAGATTCCATATAAAAGTATAAAAGTGGAGTTTGGTTCTCTTTGAACCTTTTCACTTTCACATACAAATTTGTCTCTTCTATTAAATACAAACTACTTGTTTCATCCAAAAAACAAAGGTGACCAATATGAATAAATATGGGAAAGAAGGAAAGCAGCTGGTCTACCATGACATGCAACCAGTTTTCTTCCCAATTTTGGCTCTCCTTAAGCATTGCATGGATATTGTTGTTATGTACGTGCTTCAACTTGCTGTATTCATTATGTTGATTATGAAAGTCAACTAAAATCACAATTTCCTCCTACCTTCCATCTACAAGCCTCTTTTGTTGATTATGGGAGGTGAATCCAATGCCCTCTTCAATGAGGTGGATGCTTGTTGATGCAGTTTAAAGGAGGGACATTTGCCATTTTCAACATCAAAATATACCTCTTTTCAAAATAGCTCATCCATTTCTCTCTTCAATCTCTCAATGCATGATTTGGAGTTGTTGCTTGTTGCCCCTTTTTTGTACCTTTTTTCTTTGTATCTAGATGATGATGCCATATCACTTTCATCACAAACTCTTGATTCATGATTGGTTCAAAGCTATCAAATTGATTTCTTGATTGCTTGCTCCATAGCTCTTGCATCAAAATTGTTGGTTTGTGCTTGTAAAATCGTGTCAATCCATGATCTCATCACTCTATGTCTTTTTGACACCCCCAGTTAGGACCCAATTCAAAATTACACATTGAAGTTAGTTTTCAAATAGCCGATTTAGCATTTGTCCTATATTACTAGTGTATTATTTGTGCTTCTTATTATTTCCTTAATTTTAAGTATTTTTATTTCGTATTTTTAGAAATGATTTGGTATAATTAGAGTCATTATTATTCTTCTATTGTTGCTACTAAAGATAGTGCAATATTTACACAATGTTGTCTCAGTTGACTACCTTTACAAGAAAAACCAAAATTGTAGAAGCAAATAGAAGCCAAATGTTGATAAAGTTGTTGTTATTGCTTCCACATGTGCTAGAAATCATGGCTAGGTCTTTAAGGTTTTTGCTAAAAGTCTCTGAGAAAAACTAGCATATAAATGAGTTTCATTGCCTTTCATGCTTTTATAATTGTGTCAATTGAAGCTCCTATTTCAAGCACATGGTGCAACTGTTAATAGTTGAGTTTTGCCATCCAAACTCAAATATAGAAACAAGTCTTCAATTATATACACTAACTCTAATAGAAATGAGTCTTGCATTTTGAGCATGAATTAGTTTCAAGCTTATTATATTATTTATTAAATTTCATTGTGTAACAATGCATTTATGATTTTGAAGTCACATAAGTTGCTACACTTCAAAATACACTATTGAATTTTTTTAATTTAACCAAAGCAAGTGCTTGTCTTTATTATGGTGCTAACTATTCAATATCACATGAAAGGTAAAGCATAAAAGAAGAAGCTCTGAGTAGAAGCACACTAGTAGAAGCAAGAGCTATGGTGGAAGGAGCAAGAGAGCAAGAGCAAGAGACATAGATGTGGGAACTCCAATAGTCACTATGTGTGACCGACTTTCCCTTTTCAAATGTCACTGAAAGAACAAAGAATGAAGTGATATGGATGGGCACCTACTATCTACAGTGTACAGGTATGCAGGTATTGTTAGTGTAATGAATACATAGGCAGTTAGGCACAAATGCTTGTATCACTAACAACCTTCCACTTAAAGGTGAATGTGTCCCTAGTGACGATAGGAACAAGAAGAAAGTAATAAAGTACAAATGTACATAAAGTCATCTCATCCAATGCCCATCAACTTCATAAGGAAGGTAAAACACCCCATTGAGAGACTTTTAGTGAGCAAATTCGCAAGATTTTGATCAATTGAGATCTTGACAACAAGCTGAATGGACTTATCCTCAACAACATCTTGGATAAAGGGCTAACACACCTCAACGTGCTTTATCTTTGCATGGAAGACTAGACTCTTGGTCAATTGAATAGCACTCATAGAATCTGAATGATCTAGGGTAGGAACCACATTAGTAATATCAAGGTTTGTGACTAGACAACCTAACTAGAGAGCCTCCTTGCAAGTTATAGTCACTACAACATACTTTGTCTTGGTATGGAGAGGACTAGACATTTTTGCACCATGGATATCCAAGAAACAATACCTCGAGTAAAGGTGAAGGCATAGCTAGAGGTAGACTTATGTACCCTATGACTCTTATATCCTAGCCACAATAACATATGCACATATCTGCAGTGCCCTTAAGGTACATCATGATTCCCTTTACGGCATCCCAATGTTGCATACTAGGTGCAATCATATAGTATACCACAAGTTTCATTACAAATGCTATGCCAAAATGAGTGGCTACTATCATGGCATACATCAAACTACCCACTGCAGAGGCACAGGGGATCTTGACCATCTCGGCCTTCTACTCATTAGACTGTAGATAATCGGCATGATTAATCTTTACATGAGAGGGTAAAGGATAGCCAAGAGGCTTAATATCTTGCATATGAAATAGCTCAATTATCTTTTGGATGTACTCTTGTATAAGTAAAGGAGAACCTTAGAGCAATTGCGTGTGATGTGCATCCCAAGAATATGTGAGGCCTATCCCATGTTCTTCATCTCAAAGCTATTCTTGAGCTAACATTTCAAGATATCTAGCTCATCCTGAGTGCTTCCGACAATAAATGTATCATCCACATAGAGTACCAAAATCATAAGGCTACTATCATAGGCCTTCTTCTGTATAACATGGATCCATATCACCATAGATACATCCCTGTGAATACATGAAAAGGTCAAACTTATGGTGCTTGATTAAGACCATAAAGCCTCTTTCCTCAAAGCCCTTAGGCATCTACATATAAATCTCATCATGCAAGTCTCCATGTAAGAACATCGTCTTGATATCCATTTGATAAAGGTCCAAAGCTAGCTATGCAATCAAGGCCAAAACCAAGTGTAGGGTAGTTATCTTGACTATAGGAGAGAAGACATCATCAAAGTCAACATCATACTCTTCCTTAAAACCCTAAGCAACCAATCTAGCTTTATAAGCTAGCTTAGGGTGTCCAAGAGTACTTTTCAACTTGTACACCCAATTGTATGGCAAAGCATGCTTTTCACTAGGCAAAGGAACCAAATCCCCCATATGGTTTTTTTTGTAGTGAGTTATACTCTAATTGCATGGCCCTCTCCCAAGAGTGACCATCACCTCTATGCATAGCCTCATCATAGGTAACAAGCACACCAATTTGTCACCATAACATAATCCATAGAGGATGCAAATTGATTTGGATGTATTTCATGGACTTAGAATCTAGCCTATTGTGCTTGTGCTTGGAAAAATAGCAAAAATCCTCACAATCAAAGACACACAAATGAGTATATGATGGAGATTTTCCAGACCATACCTCTTTGGTAACTTAATAGTCAAGAGTGGTGCATGGGGATTGATTAATTAAATGTTCAGAAGTAGTAATTACCTCTACCCAAAAGTGCTGTGATAAGCTTGCTTGGCTATGCATACTACAAACTTGCTTCTAAATTGTCCCATTCATGGACTTAGCCATACCATTCTCAAGTGGGATATATAGGGTACTCAACTAATGCTCAGTACCCCTCTTATCACAAAACTTCTCAAAGTTTTAGATACATACTTGCCCCTATTGTCATATCATAGATATTTTAACCTATACCTAAACTAGTTCTCAACAAAAGCAAGCTAATGTTGAAATGTAGCCAATACTTCTGACTTTTACTTTATGGGGTATGCCTAGACCTTATGTGAGTAATCATCAATGAAAGTAATGAAATACTTTGTGCCACCTAATGACTTGTAGAGGATAGGTCCACAAACATCAAAACGAATAAGAGCCAGAGGCTGATGTATGAACATAAAATTAGAATTCTTATGCAAACTACGGGTTTTCTTGTCATAAAGACAATGATCACAAGAATCAAAACACTTATAATCAAGGGGCAAAATATACTAAAAACAAGTAAGCATTTTCATTCCCTTTAATGACATGTGCCCGAGGTGATGATATCATAACAATACATGTGGTACTACAACCATTGCCAAAACATGATCCATAGACCCAAATACAATTAAGGGATAAAGAGTGTCAAACTTGGCACCTCATGCCAATACAAGATTCCCATGGGTAAGTTTCCATGAGGAATTCCCAAAAGATACAGCATAGCCTGTATCATCCAATTGTCTAGCCAAAAGTAGGCTTTTAGTAAGCTAGAGTATGGCATATATCATGCAAAATAAACATATTGCCTGAAGGAAACTAAAGCTGGACATCTCAAATGCAAACAATATCCAATGTCAAGTCATTATCTAATATGATGGATCTTGTCATACTACAATAGGAGTGGAACTACTCTTAATGAGAGTTAACATGAAATGAAGTCCCTAAATCAATCATCCAACATCGAGCATAGGTGGACAAGGCATCAATCAACTATAAAACATTAAGAGAAGAAGCTGCAAGTATGTAGTCATCATCATAATTAGTTTGCACAACATTAATCTCTTTAATCTTGATGTTGGACTTGCTAGGGATAATGCTACAATCATTGTTCTTTTCTTGTATTTTGCTTTTCCCCTTTTCCTTGCACTTGTCATCATAGATTTTATGGCATAGTGGTTGAATATGACCCTGCTTTCCACAATAATGACAAGTCAATTCTAACTTACAGCCATGGAACTTACTAGAGATTGTCCACATGACTGAGAATATGACTTTTGAGAGTCTCTTTCATGGTGGTCATTACTACTCTTAGTATTACTGCCTTTGATGTCAAAGCATAAGAACTACAATAAGCATTAATATTAGTTCTATTAACCTCTTTATTCAAGAGTGTACCCTCTACATCCTACAATTTCAATCCATTTTACCATGCATGTTTACACACATAATAGTACAAATGTGTCCCATGGCTCACACAATGTAACCAACAAGAACAAGGTAGGAAGATTATCCTTTAAGTTAATCCCCTGTGAAAACAAGTGGTTGAAAATAGAACGAACCTCATTTAAGTGTACGGACATGGAAGTCCCCTCCTTCATACAAAGATCCATGAGTTGCTACAGCCAATACATGTGAGAGACATGGCTTTGCTTATCACAGGCATTACGAATCTTATCGCATAACTTCCAAGTTATTTGCCCTTCAAAGGCAACATTATAGTAGAGCTTCTTAGAGAGTGACAAAATGATTGTATATTTATGTAAGTCATCCAATTCAACCCAAATCTCTACATCAAAGCGTTTAAGCTTTTGTTAATCCCAATGCAAGAAAGAAAATAAAATAAAATGAAGGAAGTAAAAAATAAAACATCAAAATGAATAAGAGCTAGAGGCTCACCTATGCACATAATACTAGAATTCTTATGCGAACTATGGGTTTGCTTGTCATAAAGACAATGATCACAAGAATCGAAACACTTATAATTAAGGGGCAAAAGATACTAAAAACAAGCAAGCATTTTCATTCCCTTTAATGACATGTGCCCAAGGTGATGATATCATAACAATACATGTGGTACTACAACCATTGCCAAAACATGATCGATAGACCTAAATATAATTAAGGGATAAAGAGTGTTAGACTTGGCACCTCATGCCAAGACAAGATTCCCATGGGTAAGTTTCCATGAGGAATTTCCAAAAGATACAACATAACCTATATCATCCAATTGTCTAGCCAAAAGTAGGCTTCTAGTAAGGTAGAATATGGCATACATCATGCAAAATAAACATATTGCCTAAAGGAAACTATAGGTGGACATCTCAAATTCAAACAATATCCAATGTCAAGTCATTATCTAATTTGATGGATCCTGTCATACTACAATAGGAGTGGAACTACTCTTAATGAGAGGTAACATGAAATGAAGTCCCTGAATCGATCATCCAACATCGAGCATAGGTGGACAAGGCATCAATCAACTGTAAAACATTAAGAGAAGAAGCTGCAAGTATGTAATCATCATCATAATTAGTCTGCACAACATTAATCTCTTTAATTTTGATGTTGGACTTGCTAGGGATAATGCTACAATCATTGTTCTTTTCTTGTATTTTGCTTTTTCCCTTTTCTTTACACTCATCATCATAGATTTTATGGCATAGTGGTTGAATATGACCCTACTTTCCACAATAATGACAAGTCAATGCTAACTTACAGCCATGGAACTTACTGGAGATTATCCACATGATTGAGAATATGACTTTTGAGAGTCTCTTTCATGGTGTTCATTACTACTGTTAGTATTGCTACCTTTGATGTCAAAGCATAAGAACTACAAGAAGCATTAATGTTCTTTCTATTAACCTCTTTATTCAAGAGTGTACCCTCTACATCCTACAATTTCAATCCATTACCAGGCATATTTGTACACATAATAGTACAAATGTGTCCCACATCTCAGACAATGTAACCAACAAGAACAAGGGAGGAAGATTATCCTTTAAGTTAATCCCCTATGAAAACAAGTGACTAAAAATAGAATGAAACTCATTTAAGTGTACAAACATGGAAGTCCCCTCCTTCATACAAAGGTCCATGAGTTGCTACCGCCAATACATGTGAGATGCATGGGTTTGCTTATCATAGACATTACGAATCTTATCCCATAACTGCCAAGTTGTTTGTCCTTTAGAGGCAACATTATAGTAGAGCTTCTTAGAGAGTGACAAAATGATTGTAGATTTATGTGACTTATCCAATTCAGCCCAGTTCTCCACATCAAAGCGTTTAAGCTTTTGTTAACCCCTGTGCAAGAAAGGAAAAAAATAAAATGAAGTAAAAAATAAAATAAAATATAGGGGAAAGCAAAAAAAAGTGCAAAGATGAAAGAGGCGCATTTTAAAATGCAAAGGTGTCCCTAAATCTTTGTATAAGAGTGCCAGGCTCCCTCGTGTGTAATCTATAAAGAGTAGACGGTGGGTATGGGTGAAGCCACAATGTAAATAAAAGGGAATAGGAAAAGAGGACCTACACTAAAATGGTTGGTCATGTAAAAAAGAGATGGGTGCCCAAAAGGGATTAGGGCATGTATAAAAGCCAAAAAGTGAATAGAGAAGCTCATTCTTGTGTGTGGCCAAAACTAGCTCTCCTATTCTCTTTTTCTTCTTGTTCTTGCTTGCTTGAGCTTATGTTTGAGAGAGGGAGGGTGAGGGAGTGAGGGAGTAAGTGTGTGAGGGTGAGGGACCGTGGTGGAGGAGCTCTCCATCTTCCCCTTTCTTCTTTTGCTTCTCTTCTCTTCCCTTGTCTCACATGCATAGCAATGGAGCATGGAGCTTGGAGCTTGAGGATTGAGCTTTCTTGAAGCTTGCACTTGGATCGTGGAGTTACGAAAGTGCTTGAGGGAGGAGGCAACTTGATCGTCATGGAGGTAAGCTCACTATACTCATAGGTGTGAGAGCGCGTACGACTATGTGAGAGGTAGCCATTGCATTTGGCTTGAAATGCTTGAACAATAAGAGGTCCAAAGGTTTTGGTAGTCGAGTGCAAGCTCCCACATTTTGGTTTCATTGTTGGGACCAACGGATTCAAGCTTTGAGTACTTGCGTGCTCTGAATCAAGCATTGAAGTAGGGATTTCCCTGAATCGATGCTTGAGGTGGATAGGTAGGAAGCGAGGGAGTTTGAAGAGGTATTTGATCTCCTTAGGAAGTAATTTTTCTAAATTTTTAGATCTAGATGAGTAAGTTGGATTAGTGTAGCATTTGGTTGTGATTTGAATGCATTAGGATCAAGTAAAAACAAGAAAAAGAAGGTTATGCACAATAGGGTTTCTGCTATTGTGAATAGGCCAAACAGGAAAAAGGGAGAGAAAAAGAGCTCTAATGTATAATGCATTAGAAGGAAGCAAGGGGGAAGACCAAAACTAAGTAGGGAAGGGCTATAATAGGCAATGAACAGGTGGGAGAGCTCATTTGCTTAGTTATGTGTGTGTGTGTGTGTGTGTGTGTGTGTGTGTGTGTGTGTGTGTGAGAGAGAGAGAGAGAGAGAGCTATAGGCAAAGAGGAGAGATTGTGAATTCTGATCTTTGTCACATCATGTTTTGACACTCTAGGTATGTTCTAGATATTGTCTCAAGCTAATTTATCAGTGTTGACTCCCTGGGTGCAATCATTAGCAAGACACTAGTAGGATTTTTAAAGATTTTTCGTTGTTTGATAAACCGCTACCACACTCAAACACTTGTTGCAGGGTCCGAATAGGGTAATAAGGCCATTCGAATTTTGTCCACTCTAACACACATTTTCTCATTCGAGTCACCAGACTTGGACACTTGGACTCATACCACTTGTCCACTCAGGTACACTCATTTGTCTGACTATGGACCACATAGATTGGACTATTTGACTCAGATGCATGATCTGAATCACTCAGATGCCCAAAATCGGGCACTCGGACTCGAATTGTTTGACTCAATCCACTTGGACTCGGACCATTCGAGCCAACCACTCAGACGAGAGCCAGAATCGGAGAGTCTGATTCTAGGAGTTAGATGCCTGATAATTGGACACTAAAACTAGAACCTCAAAGATGATAAACCAATATACCCTAGACCAAATATAGTCCAACCGAGAGCTTTGAGCAACACCCCCGTAGGCCTCTAGTCACATCAAAAGGCTCATAAGCCTCCATACTCCAAAACTTCAAAACTTGTGACTTAGTGGCCTAGGAAGCGGCTGCGAACACAACCTCTCAGACCACCCATTTAAAACATCTTAAAGGACCCACACGAACCTGTTAGAGCGACCACCACACCACCTACAAGAGTAAACTAGAAATGTGTGTGTCCTACTACATTGTTTTCATCACAGTCACACACTGCATAAATAAGTACTTAAAGTGCACCTAGAAATCCGAAAGCCTGGCTTCATAGTGCACACAAAAGGAAGCACCGCATGAGCACCTGAGTGCACTTAAAATTGAGAACTATTTGAAATAACAAGGAACTCACACACAAGATGAGCAAAACCAAATGAACCCACTAATAGGAGAAGACCCTCAGATCTTGAATGCATGACCGATGATACTAAGCCTCAAAGCAAGACTCTTGGAGAGTGTAAGGAGCTTACATGATTAGGGACTCAATCTTACATGAGTTAATTAGCCTAATTGACAGCCTAATAGCCCAAGTCTTGGAGAGTGAAAGGAGCTTACATGATTAGGGACTCAATCTTACATGAGTTAGTCAACCTAATTGACACCCTAGTAGCCCAAGAGTTTGACGAAATGTCAGGATCCAACACCAATCCCAAAAATGGTGAGCTCAACTTGGGGGACTTCCTAATAAACATCCAGTAGATTATAAATTGATACAACTTGAAAACCAAAATGGAGCACCAGAGAAGACTAGTGGAGGACATCACAACATACCTTGAGGAAGAGTAGAGGTTGGCAAAGTAAGCACTTCAAGGCATAGCCACCTATAATTAGGAGCAGCAAACTCAAAGGTTGAGGCAAGAGATAGAAATGTGGGAGGTCTAGTGAGTTTTAGCACTTGCCAATAGAAACATGATAGGACCCAATGCTAAGAGGTAAAGAGTGCTTGAATTCAACCTTACATTGAGCAAGCTTCTCACAAAGCGACTCATAGATAACACGACTACAAAGCAAAGTAGAGCAACCCTAGCAATTTCATTGCTAACAGGACTAGGTATCACTTCAAACTCAAAAAGATAAATGAAGATACTTGTAATTGCTAAGCAACTCAACAAGTATCAGCCTAACAATGATCCATATAGTTTCATAGTAGTTTGAACAGGTGTGTGAGGTGAATGGGCTAACGGACCCTACTCAATGTGCGCAGGGTTTTGGTCTTTGCCTTGGGGATAAAGGATAGATGTTGTACACTAGTTTAAACAATGCTAAATAGAATAATTTCAACAACCTCAAGAGTCTCTTCATTAAGAGATTCTCTGAGGCAAGGCACTCAAATAACCTTATTGTTCGACTGATGAATGTTAGTCAAAAGGGCAAAGAGGACATTTGAGATCACGTCTCTCACATGGGAGTCTCTTCAAGAGAATCCTAGCCACAGATCGATCCAACAAAGTGGAATTCGAAGCGAAGAGCTTTATAAGGCCTTGGTGGGAAATTCGAACTTGCAAAGGGATGTACCAGCTACGGTCTTTGAAGAAGCCATACTAGTGAACGACTTGCTCAAAGAGAGAAGCTCAAGGACCACAAGCTAAGATAACGCAACCTTGAGAACCTCAGAGAGAGCCATGACCACTAGAGTGAGAGATCAAGCCAGAATGCCTAGGAGAAAGGAAAGAATGTTGATCAATGCCAGGAGTTGGTGGACATGAAACTAGAGTTGGCTAAGCTTCAAGAGATGATGAGAAGGCACGCAATATCTCATGTGCAGTGCATGCATTGTGGAGGAAATCACCTTCTAGTCAAGTGCATGGATCCTAAATCCAGACCCTATGCATCAATTGCAGTAGGTTTGGCCATGATGGAGTGCATTATCAAGGTGGTTGCCATAGCCACAACCATACCATCAGCCTTACTACCTAGGAAATAGACTACTAGCTTATGGAAGGGGAGCTCCATTAGCTCTTCCACCACCCAATGATTCAAGGCCGGCTATCCCTAGGATGGACATCAACCTTATGGGCATACCTAGACCACCTAGAGCCTTCGTGACCCATCCACTGAGTGATGCTTTAGTGCATTATGTTGAGGAGCCAAATGAGGGAGAGGTATATGTAAACCCTTATGTCTCCTACAACAAAGTGGGCAATCCCATTCTCATGGATTTTAGACTAGTATCAATGATGGCATTAGATCAGGCAAGGGGTAGAGGCCTATGAGGTCAAAACCAAGAACCTATTGTATGTTGGACTTGCGGCCACCCATGACACATCTCATCTCATTGCCCTAAATGAGAGCAAGCTAATCCCAAGAAAAGGCTGACTTGAGATGCCCTGAGTGTGGAATCACTCATTCGTATGCCAAGTACCCTATGCGAAAAGCGTCCACTAGTTGAGCTATCATGCCATTTGTGCCTTTGGGGCTATTTGGAGTTGAGACGCTTGATGGCAAGGCCACTCCCATTTCATTGAATGTCATGACCAAGGCATAGACGAGAGGCATGCCAATATCTCATTACTCGAGCCTAGCAACCTTGACGTAGCCTTCATAGGAAAGAGGAGTCATAGAAGGAGAACGAAGAGAGCCGAGACAAAAATCGCATTCAAAATTGACAATGCCACTATACTACCAAAGGATAATCAAGTCATGGATGTAGAAGCAGAAACATCTACTCCTAAGATAGTGGAGAAGGGGAGTGCCAAGGTTGGAGAATATCATGATCTGAGGCACCAATTGGAAGTGGTTAACAAGGTCAAGGAATAGGTGAGAAAGGCCTAAGAGCACCTAAAGGATGCCAAGCCCATCCTAGAAGACGAGATCAATGAGCTCTCTAGTGTGAGCACGCATGTCTCACCCACTTGTGTAGAATCTAGATAAGCATCGCACCCCATGCGGCACTGCAAAGATAAAGCCTAAGCACCATAGGCGGACATCTTGCTCAAGAGCAGTGGCAAAAGAGTATAGAGCATAATGAAAGGCAAGCAACTACTGGCTTGCTTACAATGTTGATATCGGCCTCGGTGACTCTGTCAATGAGGGATTTGCTTAGGCAAAGTTCCTCATTATGACAAGAGTTGAAGTAGTGGATAGAGGGATCTAATGAGCCAAAAGCACAGTTGATTTGCATGACCACGATGTAGCCATGCAGATACCAAGCCTAATACTGAATTCAATGCTTAAGTCCATGCTTATCGGGAGGGCATAGAGATGCAAGCAATCCTACCAGTGGTAGCATTAGGAGATGTCATAAAGGAAGGGGATTGTGGACATAAGAGCGAGAGTTAGTGTGCTTAGTCATGTAGTCCTACAAGCATGGGGTAACCCACTGGTGGAGATTGCAAGGTTTAATGTCACACTAGCTAATGGCATGAAAATTAGGCCATTTGGAGTGTTGAACAACTGGCCCTTGAAAATAGTAGATGTCGAGTTCTCAGTGAACTTCATAGTTATGAAGGGAGTAGACTATGAAATTTTGCTAAAATACCATAGATGCGGAATGCACGAGTAATCGAAGACTGGGGTAACGGTCTTATATTCCTAGGTGACAAGTCGGAGGCAGTAAAAGTCAAGATGGACACCTGGAAGACCACACCAGTCGACTTGGATGCCATCTCCCTTATCTTGAAGGGGAACTCATGGGCCAGGAATTCATACGAGCCATTCACAAAGTATATTTCCGATCCTAAAGATGAGCGGGATTGGATGCATGTGCTAGCCACCATTGACTTGCCATTTTTGAACAAAGAAGAGGATTATAAGCAAGCAACAAGATAGCAGGTGAGTCTAGTAAAGCCACCATATCCCAGCTATTGAAGGGTGAGACCCCACCTTCAATGCCACTTTACATGATGGTCAAAAGCCCTAGTAGATGACAAACTCTTGCCCCTTTCCATATTCCTTCTAATATACTTGAGCTCCAAGGGATTCTTGAGTACTTGATGAGGAAGCTAGTCGGTAACCCAAGTGCCAATCTCAAGTCACTCCAAGACCTCATGGATGAGCCGAAATGGCAATGGACCCAGGTGCACAACCTAAACCAGCTGCCAATCTCAAGCCACTCCAAGACCTCATGGATGAGCCGAAATGGCAATGGACCAAGGTGCACAACCTAAACCTCATGTACAATTGGGCACTAATCACGCATGAAAAGAGGGCTGAGAATAGGGACCTAGACAACGACGAGCAATCAAAATGTAGCAATTCGGATGATGAGTGCAAGGATTGCTACTCCTAAATGAGGAAAGTGAAGAAGAGGCCGAGACCATAGAGTATGACACAGACGGCCAAGTGATCGAATAAGTAAGAGTAGACTCCAAGCCTCTGAGAGCCAATGCTTTTAGAATTGAAAGAGGGGTCTTCAAAATTCAATGTGATCGTACTTGGTTAGATTACTTAGGCGTGATCAACTATGAGCAAGTAGGGCTAGTCTAGCCAAAGGGCCGCCACACCTCACTTTAGAACATAATTAGTCTCAGGGTTGTGACCCACCACTAGGGGAGACTCCCTCCTCTAGCAAGGGTTGTGAGTTTAACTCAAAATCAGAAGTAAGCTCTGAGAGTGAGCTGGAGATACCCCAACCACCTAAAACCAGATGCACCAAAGGGGACTTGTCGGTCCATCTAAGGCACAAATAATTGAAGGAGGAAAATAGAGGACAACCAAAGGGGTTGAAAGTCGAACAACAAAGGAAGCCCTAGGATCTACCAAAGCACTTCTCTAAATTCAAGAAGGGAGATAGGGTACTGATCTTGTTGGGAGCGAAGAGATAGGGACATGCAAGCAAACTGATAGAAGGGCTGGCCAAAGCCAAGGAAGTCAACTTAGTAGGGGAAGGGGAGAAGTCTCGACCCATGTTAGTAGCTGATGACTTGATCGAGCAAGAGGAGGTTGATCTCATTGCTCTCTTGCAAGAGTACATAGATGTGTTTGCATGGTCCTTAGAAGAATTCAAAGGAGTTGATCCAAAATTCGTGACACATAACATTCCAATGACTCCTAATGCAATACCAATAATGCAACGATCTTACTCAATGAATCCAAAGCATGTTCACATCATCATCAAGGAAGAGATCAATAAACTATTGAAGGCCAAATTCATTTATGAGATTGACCACATGGACTGGGTATCATGTATTGTGATTAGCTTGAAAAAGAATAAAAAAATCTGAGTGTGTGTAAACTACAAAAAATTCAATGCCACAACTAAGAGAGATAATTATCCATTTTCCTACATAGAGCACATGCTCGAGAGAGTGGTAGAAAAAGAACCCTACAATTTTTCGGACAGCTTCTTGGGCTATAATCAAGTTCAGGTGCGCCTTGATGATGATAGACACAAGATGGCATTTGCTATGGAATGGAGCATGTTTGCTTAGATAGTCATGCCATTTGGGTTTGACTGCATACCTACCACCTTCTAGCATCTAATAATGTGTGCCATCTTCAAGGACATGCTTAGGCAAGAAGTAGAGGTATTCATGGATGACCTATACATACACTCTAGTTGGGCAGAACACCTAGATAAGCTTTGCGCAGTCTTTTAATGGTGTAGATTGTATAGTCTCTCTTTGAACCCCTTAAAGTGCCAGTTTCGAGTAAAACTCGAATGTATCCTAGGGCACGTGGTGTCCAAGAATGGCATTGCCACTACCTTCTCCAAAATCGCGATTATTGTTGACTTGCCACCACCAACAAATTATAAGGGAATTCAGTGCTTCCTCAAACACACTTGATGCTATCAGTGCTTCGACTTAAATCGCACATTGATTACTAGCTTACTTTACAAGTTGCTGATCATATTCGAGTGGACCGAGAGTGCCAACGTGCTTATGAGGAACTGAAAAAGGCTCTCACTACCACACCTATTCTACGATTGGAGCATGACCTTCCACGTGCACATTGATGAGTTAAAGTTTGTTGTGGGAGCTGTTTTGTGCTAGCCTAGTGAACACAATCTTGACTATCCAGTGAGCTTTGCTAGCAAACAACTCATAAATACGGAGATGAACTATTCCATGATAGAGAGGGAAGGACTGGCCATGATATTTGTGGTAAAGAAGTTTTGGCATTATCTTTTGGTGGCTACGTCTTTCACCTTCTTCATCATCAAGCTTTGCTTTATCTCGTAAACAAACTCTGTGCCATAGGATGCATAGCTAGATGGTTGCTTCTGCTTTTAGAGTTTGACTTCTCTGTGGTAGTACTATACAAGGGCAAGCAACATTACATGGCCAATCACTTGTCTCTCATACCCATAGGAGAAGCCGTGGGACAGGGGATTATAGACAACCTACCTGATGTGCACCTGTTTCACATGTTTAGCGAAAAAGACTTGTTCAGGGCAAACTTAATGCCATATTGGGTAGATGACATAGTCCAAATCTTAGAGCATGGATTACCTGAGAGACCTATTGAAAAAGCTAGGCTAAAGCACCTTATCCTTAAGATTCAGTTATATCAGTTAATTGTCGGCTAGCTCTATAGGTTGAGACAGGATGGCTTATTACAAAGACACATGTGTGAGCATGAAATGCATGGTGCCCTGACTAAAGCATGTGTTGGAATTGCTAGAGGGAACTTCATCGGAGATACCATGGCCTGCAAGGTGCTACAATATCAATTGTCATGGCCCGCGATATTCTGCGATGTTGCCAAATTTATAAAGCATTGTGAGAGTGCCAAAGGACCAAAATACCTGTTTGTAAAGATAAGATGGAGTTGACCATGATCATAGCATGACAATCCTTCGAAAAATGGGAAATTGACTTCATTGGGACGATTAGTCCTAGAACACAGTATTTCCAAGCCAAGTACATCATAGAAGCCACTGACTATCTCACAAAATGGGCCGAAGTTCGAGCCACCACGAAGAACGATGCTAAGACTATGGCTAAGTTCCTTTGGGAGTAGGTGATCTCATGATTTAGCTACCCCATTGAGCTAGTTAGTGACCAAGCATGCCCTTCATTAATGAAGTGATTGCTCATTTTCTATCCACGTTCCTGATCATCCATAGGAAATCATCAGCTTACTACCCTCAAGCCAATGTTCAGGTGGAATCCACTAACAAAATCCTAGTGAATGTTCTAACTAAAGTGGCCTCTACCTTGTGCAATGATTGGGATAACAAGTTGATGGTAGCACTATGGGCCTATTGGATAGCCTACAAGACGGCAGTGGAGCAAATGCCCTTCAAGCTGACCTACGAGACCGAAGAGATCCTGTGAGTAAAGTTTCTTGTTCCAAGATTGAGAGTAGCAATGCAAGAGAGATGGGATGGATAGGAGGCATGGACGGAATGCCTAGTAGAGCTAGAACATTTGTCTGAGACCTGGCTCTTAGTTACCCATGCTCTAATCTATGAAAAAGCACATTGCAAGAGTTGGTTTGACAAGCATGTCAAATAGTATGATTTCAAGCAAGATGACCTCGTGTTGCTATACTTTGTGAAGGGTCATAAGCAGAAAATGAAATTCAAAGGATTAGGGCCCTTCAAAGTCCGCAACATTAGTTGAACATCAACAATGTCAACATCGAGACCTTAGAGGGCGATGGCATAGGCTTCTTCAATGGTAGTCACCTCAAGAAGTACTACCCTCCAACCCACTCATTGCATGAGCTTCCAATGCTGCAATCACCCATCAATGTGAGGGTAGCTACCATCACAAAGATCAAGGATACGAGTGAAGAAGCACCGGAACCTACTTAGTTGTGAATCACAATAACTACTAAAAAAGTGCACACATGTGATGTGCTTATTGATGAGGGAGTTGACTTCAACATCCTTACCCATGACATTGAACTCTCATTGGTCAACACCAATTGTAGTCCACTAATGCTAAGCTCAACCCGTTCAAAGGGCAGTTCCACCCACAGCTCGAAAAGTGCAAAGTAGCGGTCTCTATCGAGATTGAAAGCCTCCCCATGATCTTTTGTGTGTTACTAAGGGCGCTGGTAAGGAATTGCTACTAGGTCATGCATTCATGAAGCAAGCCCATTGCAATGTTGACTACGACTCATAGCACATCCACCTAGCTGTTGGCAAAGTTCACATAGAGCCACTGGTAGGGGAACCTAGTGCAAAGTCTAAGGAGAGGGGTGGAGACTCGTCGCACCCCACTAGGACAAACTGATGGTGGCAACCGAAAGAAGACATGGCCCAAACCATTGAGCCATAGCTCAAATGGGTGCCTAAACTACCACCATGAAATCGAAAAGCCAACTTGCAGCACAAACCCATAATCCTCGAACATCATGCCCTAAGCCTAGGCCACAAAGTCGGTAGTATAGAACCAAATGAAAGGCCGTGATGGGTGCCTAAAGCCCTATTGTGTGCTCAAGGCTATTACAAAGGCAACAACTAGATTTGGTTGTCTAAGATCATGAGTGGCATGTGTACTCCTTAGCCGCCGCCACCTAGCCCATCTCCAAAAAACTTCGAAGCTTCCTAGACCTAAGATATTGCCTAAACTAAAAGCCACCACATCCATGGAGTCTCAATGGCTCTATTGACCAAAATTATAGCTTGCTACCCCTCAACTGACATGACTTGACATCCTTAGTATTCATGCTATCCCACAAGCAGGAAGTAGTGCAACCTTGAAGCCTCTAGATAAGCCCCTCACACAAGTCGCTTAATGAGTGCTCTACTAACTAATCCATGTACCAAGCAACACCAATCACAAAGTTATCTAGCCCAGTCAAACCCCAATCTCATGTAGGCCTTAGACCCTCTTATGAGCATTGATTTATTCACTTTAGCCTCAGATTTAGTCGAAAATATGAGGGATGACTTGGTCACTTGCATTAGATGGTTGGATGTCACCTTTACTATCCTTGCTAAAAGCTACAAGAGGTTGGACTTATGTCTTCTAGAAGAGCCATTGGCAACTGATGTACGCATGCTACCATGCACATAGGAAGAATGTGAATTCATGTTCATTAAAATCCCAATGGTAGCCAAGGAACTGATCGCTAGTGAGAATTTTCACGAGCAAGCTCATAAACAAAGGCTAATCATCTCCTATAGCAAGAGAAAAGTCTTATCACAAGCCAAGAGCTAGAAGAACTTAAAAAGCTGGCCATCACTGACTCTTCCTTTCTATGTAAATGGTATACTCTCCCATCTCCAATGGGAACAAGAGGATTTCCCAATTATGACCAATGTCGAGTAGAATTGCGCCATCAAAACCTATGAGTATGACCCCGCTTATGTAACTCCTACCTCCTTTAGAATATTGGCCCTCACTCACAATCGACCCTTAGAAGATCATGACATGGAACACCCCTATTTAGATCAAATCCTTACGAAGGAAGAGCTATACATCGCCAACTGGATCAACTTTGATGACTTCCTAACTAATGTCTTGATATACATTTCCCACATAGGCATTCAACCTTTCAACATGGTTCGATATGCTCATTTGGAATATAACTCGCACTTTTATGCTCAGCTCATGCAAGAGTGAAGCATTGCAACATGCGTGCAATGCCCTTAACTCTTCATGCTCCAATCCTAGGAAGGATTCACATCATTTTCGAGGGGGAGGGGTTAAAGTGGAAAAGAGGATATGTCTTAAAATCTCAATTGAAATTTAAAAGCTAAAAAGACGTATGAAGGTCAACTTATAATCAAGGAAAAATTCAACAATGTTGGTTGGAATGTGTGGACTGCTTGAAGCAAAAGCTTTAATTCTAGACTTAAGTATTTTGCCTTTTCATAGCTTGCATTCATTATCTACTTATCTTGTCGCAAAGAGTTGTCTCAAGAAAACTAATGATGAGCTGTAATGTAATGACAGGAATCTGACATGGCAGGTCAAGACAAGGCAGTAAACTTTCATTCAAGAAGAGCAAGCGAAGTACAGCCTAATGACTGAAATAAGGGCCTTCAACCAATTCAAGTTCAAGAATATTATGAACTTGGAAGATGTAGTAATGGAAAAACAGGTTGTGAAGTGGATCGTCAACCAATGCAACTTGAGCAAGTACGTAGAGAAGGTCGGATAAGCTGTGGATTATAGCAAGTGTGAAAAATTCCTACAAGCCTTTGATGCTAACAGGAACTGCAGCACTATAACAATGAGACAAGGAGAAGAAACCCATAGGTTAAAAGTCGAATTGAGCCCCAAATTGGTTGAAAGAGCATTGGGCTTGGTCAACAAAATTGAAGGGTGGCCTAAAAGCGACGTCCATAGCATGCTAGGAATGGAAGAGGCCCTAGTCTGCACCAATTACGAAGTTAGCCTTGTCGACATCCTAGACCCTGAGCTGGAGAGGCAAATACAATCCATGCTCTATTCTCTAGTCAAAGGTACAATGCCTTAATGAGCTAGAGTAGAGTGCCATTGATAGAGAGCCTCACAGCCAAGATCCTTCGACGAAGTGAATTGGAACTGCTATGTGTGGAAGACCATTGAAGCTTTAGTAAGGGCACTAGCTATAAATGCGAGACTCGCAGGCGAGGAGTCCCTAATTTCCACATCAGGAAAAGCATGGAAGAAACCATTGGACAAGACCTCCAATATAGGATTTAGAGGTGTGCTCACCGCTATCATTTAGGAGGCCATTAGAGACCTGGAAAAGCTTGAAATAGTGGAAGAGACTCTAGAGTGCTCCCTTGCTCATGAATCACTAGCCCATTTACCACTCCAAGTGCAGACCCCAATCTTATTTTCCATAGGAAACCTAGGAGACAAGGAAGCAACAAGGGTGTAAAGAGAAGAAGCCTAGCAAGATGCAAGGAAGAGGAAGTAGTTAGAAGAATCAAAGAAGCAAGAGGAAAAGGACATGCGACTAAAAAAGATCGAAGAAGAATCACGAAAAGTAGAGGTGAAAAGAAAGGGGAAGCAGTTAGAGGAGAAGGAGATGCTGAAAAAAGAAGATGATGAGTAGTTGGCCTTGGCCATGAGGCTGTTAATTGAGGAGGCCTCCCATCCTCAAGGGCCAGCAGAGAGAGGAGCCCAAAAGAGGAACCAGGATCAAGCGTGCTGCTGCAGAAGAGAAGGCTCAAGAACCCATCGTCTTGGGCAAGGGAAAGACCCCTGCTGCACCCACCATCTCGAGCCTTGACTATCACACCTACCGCCACTCAAGAGACCTCAGGAGTCCAAGTGGACCAAAGCAATGTGGTGGTGTGGGTGAAGTACTTGGTAAGCTCAAAGTAGCTAGGCCTAGTGCCCACTGGTGGAGATCGTGTGTTAGGGACAAAAAGGATGGTTGCAGGGGAGACACTGAGTCAAGAAAGGATCCCAAGAAACCCAAGGTGGACACACCAACGACGTCCATGCCGTTAGCCTTGCCACTAGAGTAGCTCAGTATGATCAATACGTACAGGAGCTCCAAGGACACCTAGAGAAGATGAAAGAGGAAAGAAAGCCCACCATAGCAGAGCTAGGGATAAAAAAAGAGGCATTCATTGCCTATTAGCTTGAAAAGATTAAACATGTGACTATATATCAGAGGTAGTTGAATGACCTGAAGAAAGAATTAGAAGCAAAGAAGGAGGTGGAGCTGAGAAAAGAAGAAGAAGGCACACTTGAACTCTGGTTAGGGTAGGTTGAGAAGCTCCCGTTAGAGAAGGCAGAGGACGAAACTAGCTTGGGAACAGATTTCTCCAGCCTCATGCAGGGAGAAAAGGACATGGAAGAGGTCCTTGAGCAACTAAAGACAACTACGGATGAGCTCACAAAGGAGCTAAAAAAAGTAAAGACTCAAGCCCATGCACAATACCATAAGGAGAAAAGCCAAAAAGAACTACTGCTCAAGGAATTGAAGGAGGTTAAGGTCCGAAAGGATAAGGAGTCAACCAAAAAGTTGCTAGAGGTGGAGAGCTGATTGCTCAAGACTCTCCAAGAGCAAGAAAGACTACAAAAAGAGTTGGCCTGCCATAAACAACACAAAGAAAAAATGATTGACACATGGAAAGAACAAGAATAAGTAATGGCAATGCTATCAAGAGAGCTGGGCAATAGTCAAGAAAGGATGGAGGAGAGGCCAAAGCTTGGGAAGAGAAAAATATTGGAAAGGTTAGAGACCTGGCAGAGCACCCCTCACACTGACAGAAAATGAAAGGATCATGGCAAAGGCAAGGGCCAAGGTAGTAGAGGTAGGGCTAGAAGTCCAACAATAGACCTTCTTAAACACGGTACTTCATGTGACTCATGAAGGAGATGAGGACAGCATAGAAAGCCTAAAGAAGAAGCTAGAAATCACACGAAGAGCCATAAAGAACACGCTCCAAGAACACACCCCTAAAACCAGCTCAAGCCTAAGCCTAGAGCAACAAAGATAGATTCTGTTGTAGGCAGAGCTCTCTAGAGAAGACTTAGAGTAGCTAGGAGTTAGAGGCCAAGAACAGCAGAAGTAGTCGACCATGACCACCCAAACAAAACCATCAACTAAGGAAGGTTTAGATTTGGAGCCCCTGAGATGACCCTGATAATAAGCTTGATGAACAGGGTCCACCCCTACCTCCATCAATAGAAGTTGAAGGGCAAGATGAAGATCCAGTCACTACTATAGAAAGAATTATTGAGGCCAAAAGAAAATGTAGAGAGCTAGTTGACTTCACAAGGAGGAAATTTAATGCCAGGCCACTAGAGTCAATGCATTCAATTGAAGTACTCAATTGGTAGTAAACCACTTTATGGGATCCTTGTCCAAATGTTTGTAGGCTATAAATGGTATTATAGCAGTGGAAACATGATCAAACTAAGCACATACAAGGCTAAAATATGCTCTTAAATTGTCACATAACATCATCGCACCATTCTAGCATCAACTATGTTCATGTAGGTATCAATGGTTGGATGCATCAATTCCATGCTAACATACCCTGAAACTCTTTCATTGTTTATGACATGCAAGCAACCTATTATAACACTAGCAACAAATAACTCTACAATAAATGGAGCATTTTCATCCCAACAACTCCTTAATACATCTTAAATACTTGCCACAACATCTAAGAGTTTATACATCCCAAACTCTTCATGCAAGCTTTAGTAAGATATCCCATCAACTTTGAACTTTAGTAAGTTATCCACGATCTATTTTAACTATATGTTTTTCAAATGCTACACATTTACATGACCAATATGCTTATGCCAAATTTCAATCTTAGCCAAAACAGTTGAAACTTGTATAAAAATGGATGTATCCATTTCAAGTAGACACCTATATCAAGAGCAAACGATTTGCTAGTACACTTACCTTTTTCAATTAATTTGCAACCATTTCCAAGGTCCTCTACATAACAAAAATCAAATGTAAATCAAACTTGCAATCCCTATTCCACCATCTTACCAATAGAAACCATATTCATAGTCAAGCTTAAGTGGTGGCTTGTTACCATGCAAAGGAGGTGCAAAGGAAGAGCTTAGTTCTAATGAAAAAGATTTGAGCATTGTGATTATTATATTTATTTGTTTGCTATAGAGTTGAATGTGAAAAGCATTTCAAGTATTTGTTGAAATAGTTATTGTTGGGTTGTATACTTGATCACCTCATCGCAATGTGTTGTAGAGAGTTTGTTTTGGCATTCAACTTCCATTTTCAATGCAACTTCTTTAATTTAACTCATCACACTTGAAAGGTTAAACCATCTTTAAGCCTTCTACTTCTTAGCAAAAATACTTAACGATGTATTAATTACTAGTCATATTTTTAACATTCTATTCTCCATACAATTGGCCATAACAACCAAAAATATTATTGGATTTGAAAGCATGTGCTGAACGTATAAAAAGTAATTTAATCATTTTTAATATTTAAAGATCAAATCCAATTTATAAATAGGATTATTTCCAAATCTTTTAAAATATAAAATGTTTCTACATAAAAAAGCAAAAGGACATGACATCTCATGTGAAAATAAAGAAAAGATCACTACTTCAACTCCTCATCCTACAAGCATTTATGTGTATGAAAAAATAAAAGATCAGCTCATATAGGAAGAGGAACATGAAGACAAAGTGTAGTAATGTTCCACTGGTGATGGAATTCCCTAGATCTAAACAACTTTGTATATACTCACTATTAATTTTTCATAAATGTTATGATTCATTCACTTTTCATAGCTAATTATTTAGAAAATCATTGCATGTCCAATCACGCACAAAGAGAGACAAACAAAGCTTTACATCAAATTTAAGTTCATCCAGTCCAATATTTGGTGAAAAGGATTTGGACCTTCTAAGATATTAAATATCTAAAGTATAGCTTATTAGTAATAAGAATTTTCTGTGCCACGGCAGTATATGAAGATATACAACATAATATCTTGAGAGGAACTACACAAAAAAGTGTTTGAGACCCAATTTGATTGATTATATATTTCTATTTCATGACAATCTTCTATCAAAATGCACTATATCACAAAAAATACATATAAAGATTATTTGAGGGCTGATTTGACTAATCATACATTTCAATCAACAGCTACACACATGATTATTCATCCCCCTAAAGTTCTAATACAAAGTCGATGATTGCATATTGATTGAAGGTGCAATACTAAAATCCAGAGTTGTTGGTGAGGGTGGCACTTTACAACAAAGCTTGCACATTGTTGCTCCAAAATCCATTATTAATTCGAGATAGCTCTAATGATTTTGTATCTTAGCCAAAGATTTTCATTTGTCAAATGGCATAGACATTCCTAAATTGGCAAAATGGAATTCTACCTAGAATGCCAAAGTCAACACTAACATCCATAATTGCATTTTGCATCATCTTCATATGTAATGTTCAAAAGTAGGAGGAATTCTTAAAAAACTAATGATTCTCGGAGATGGTTCAATAGTAGAAGAGTGCATCAGAGTAAGTTTAAGATCCCCTTTAGGTTGTTTTTTCCCATAAACAACTCATCTAATTTGAAATTCCTTTCGCACATGTAGTTAACACCCGTTCCAGATCGAAGAGCAATCTAGTATCATGTGGTCAAGGAACTAAATGAAAAAGGTATGTTTGTATGCAATAAATAATATAGGCTAGTAGAGAGTCATTAGAGAAAACATAGCAATACACTATCTGTAAATGATTTTTCAATTAGTACACCATTTTTCTTCAGGATTATACATCAAAAGCTCATTGACATGCAAACCAAGCAAGTTGCTAATCTTAATGTGAAAAAAAAACTAACTTGATTGTAATGTCTCGAGCAAAAAACACATGAACAAGTGTTTATTGCAAGGAAAATAAATCTAAATTTTAAAATAGCTTATAAAAATAAAAATATTTTATCAAAACCCTCCATCATCAACAACATGTTGGAGAAGGGCAAGAAGCAAGTTGTTGAGTAAGCTTTTGAGCAAGTTTTTTTGGCAACCTCTCTATTCTTGTTCCACATAGTTCACTTATTCCACCCTTAGATGTATCCACTTCCACCACCACTACCATTGCTAGCTCCACCACCACCACTATCATTGTCTTCACCACTACCTTTGTTAACCCTCAAACGAACAAGGTGAAAAAGCTAGAAAATCTACAGCAGAAGACAAGGCCAAGGCAAAAGTGAAACAAAAGACGAAGGCGCACCAAGAAGAATTTGGAAACACAAGAAGTGCAGAAAAGTCCTAAATCAAGAAAAAAGATGCATGAGAAAAAGCGCAAGTCAATACTTTTGTAAAAAAGGCACAGGGCACACAATGATTTATTTTAAGAGTGCCGGGCTCTCACCCGTGCAATTTGTAAATATAGACAAGCAGTGGAAAGGAAGCTAGGAAGACAATGGGAAAAAGGGCCTAGGCCATGGCCAGCCATGTAAAAAAGGGGATAAGGGGATGAAAGCCCAAAGGGGATTTAGGGTTTTGTATACAAAGTTGTGTGGCCAAAAGTGGTTCTCTTCTTCTTCTTCTTGCTAGCTTGAGCTTATGCTTGAGAGAGGGAGTGTGAGAGTGTGAGGGAATGAGTGTGTGAGGGTGAGGGATTGGGGAGGAAAAGCTCTCTATCTTCTCCTCTCCTCTTCTCTTCTCTTCTCTTCTATTCTCTTCTCTTGCTCGCGGCAATGGAGCTTGGAGCATGGAGCGTGGAGCTTGAGGATGGAGCTTGCTTGAAGCTTGCACTTGGATTGTGGAGTTACCGGAGTGCGCGGGAGAGGAGGTAACTTGATTGACATGGAGATAAGCTCACTACACTCATGGATAGGTAGTGTGTCGGCTATGTGAGAGGTAGCCATTAGTGATTGGCTTGGAATGCTTGAAACAATAAGCGGTCCGTGGGTCTTGGCAGTTGAGTGAGAGCTCCCAAAACCTTCATTCTCTTTATCTCTCTCTTCCCCTCCCTCCCTCTCTCTCTCTCTCTCTCTACATGTAAGCAGCTTATTCTCTCCATCTCTCTATATCTTTCTCTCTCTCTCTCTTTCAAACAATCTTCTTCACCTCTCTCTTTTAAATAATCTTCCACACATCTCTCTCTCTCTCTCTCTCAACCCAAAAATAATTCATGCTAGCACTCTAGATTGATAGAATTTGTACCATATTATATTATGAAATGTATTGCCACAAATAGTTCACTCACCCACACACACTCTCTCTATACATGAACAATTCTTTCTCTTGTGCAAATAATTCTCTCTCTCTCTCTCTCTCTCTCTCTCTCTCTCTCTCTCTCTCTCTCTCTCTCTCTCTCTCTCTCTCTCTCTCACACACACACACACACACACACACGCGCACATTTTTGCAATATGAAAACATTTGTGCGAGCACTCTAGATCAATAGAACTTGTAATGTATTGGATTGTGACGTGTTGCAAAAAATAGTTCTCTCTTTACTAGTGTATTACACACACACACACACACACACACACACACACACACACACACATACACTTGCAATACAAAAGCGCTTGTGCAAGTACTCTAGGTTTGATAGAACTTGTATAACATTGTATTATGACATGTATTGCAATAAACAGTTCTCTCTTTACTTATAAATAGCTCTCTCTCTCTCTCTCTCTCTCTCTCTCTCTCTCTCTCTCTCTCTCTCTCTCTCTCTCTCTCTCTCTCTTTTACAATACAAAATAAATCATGTAAGCAATCTGGATCTAGATTTGTATTACATTGACCTTTGGTACTATTGTTTCACAATTTAAGAGACAATGATAGTAAAATATAATTGTGATCATAGCTAACCAAGTGAGTTTTGTTTATATTTTCTCAACAAAATAAAATGCATTTCCTCTAAGAATTAGCATAGTCTTTGCTTTGCTAGTTACACTATTGGTGAAGTTGGGAAAGTTCTTCTACTTCCAAATATACGATGGAAGCATGGGTTGGTGTATAAACATGTTTACATTTGCATATATTCCAAACCCTCACTAAATATTTTTCTTTGTACATGGCTCTAGCAATCTCATTAAACATTGGTTACAAAAAAAAACTCATTATTAAAGCTTGCACATTTGTGAATCATTTATTGTGGTGGTAACAAGTGATATTGATTGGTGAAAATAAGTATAAAATTGACACTCAATCAATATGCTTAAAATGAAAGAGAGAGAGAGAGAGAGAGAGAGCATCATCTTGATCTGTCATTGTGCATGTCTTTGCTGACTCAACATCATGTTGTTGTAATATTAATATTCATAGGCTATAAAATATAGTTATACTTCTTTGAACTAATCATATGTGTGTGCGTGTTAGGACTTCTAATATATACACACAAATATATGTGTGCGTGAAACATACACACACATTAATGAGAGAGAGGAGAGAAAGAGAGATTTTTAGTGACTATAGTTTTTGAATGAGAGAGAGAGAGAGAGAGAGAGAGAGAGAGAGAGAGAGAGAGAGAGAGAGAGAGAGAGAGAGAGAGAGAGAGAGAGAGAGAGTTCTCAATGAGAGACACACACACATATACATAGAGAACAATCAAGGTAGATTTGGCTAGTGTATATTTAAGAATTAAAGACATAGCTTCAAAGATTATTACTCATAAACACTCTAATCAACCACCTTGACTAAGTAATTCATCAATGATTTGCCTAGTCTTTAAAATAAAAAACATATTTTAGATATTTTGAGTGTAAGGAATTTCAATTGGAAGGGTAGTAGGACTCAATGTAGAAGAGAGGGAGGGGAGAGCGATAAAAATAACTTTTGGATAAGAGAGATAGAGAGGAGATGGAAACAATTATTCATTAGAGACAAGAGCGAGGAGTCTTTTTTATATAAAATTGATAAGATAAAAAAGAAAGAAATGTGAAAAGTAGTTTGGATAGAGATATACTTTTTTCAAATTAATGTGAGAAAGGCCCAAAAGTAATATTGTTATATTATAGGAGAGAGTGGTAAAAAAAATTTAAGCTAAAGAAGAGAGAGCCAATCCCCTTCTTTGGCTTAAAAATTTTATAGCACTCTCTTCTATAATATTATCTTAGACCCTCTCCCCTACATTAATATCCTTGGATCTTTATCCACACACACACACACAAATATTACAATACTATTTTTGGGCCTTTCGTACACATTAATAGCTTTGAATTTTTATCAACACACACACACCCACACATGAGAATATTACAATACTATTTGTGGGCCTTTCATACACATTAATAGCTTTGAATTTTTATCTACACACACACACACAATCTTTGCATGTGTGTGTGTATGTGGCTTAAATTTTTTTTACCAACTCTCTCTTGTAATACCACAATACTAACTTTGTACTTCTATATTAATAGCTTTGGACCTTTATCAAAATACACACACACACACACATGTGTGTAGCTTTAAAAAGTTCTAGTAACTTTCTCATACAATACTACATTTGGGCCTCTCCTATATATTAATAACTTTGGTTTTTTATCAACACACACACACACACACACACTCTCTCTCTCTCTCTCTCTTGCTTGAAAAGATTCTAGCAACTCTCTCGTGTAATACTACAATACTATCTTTGGGCTTCTTCTATTAAAAGCTTTGGACCTTTATCAAAACACACACACACACACACACACACACTCTCTCTCTCTCTCTCTCTCTCTCTCTCTCTCTCTCTCTCTCTCTCTCTCTCTCTCTCTCTCTCTCTCTCTCTCTCTCTCTCTCACAGTGATAGTCTAAATAAAGGAAGACCCGGTCAAACATTGTGACTATTGGTGTTCTCATTTTATATATATATATATATATATATATATATATATATATATATATATATATATATCCTGTCATAGCTCTTCCAAGCAAGCTTTGATCCTTCTCACCTTTCAGCATGAACATCAAACTTGACCACCATTAAACTAAAACTCTTAATGAGCTAAAGGCCATGCAAACTAGACTAGACTGTTAGCACCCCCCCCTCTTTTGGGCTTATCAACCTTGCATTGAAGAATTATTCTTCATGAAGTGGCAATACATATGCCCTTATAATGTGTTTGAAGATTAATCACCCATCTAGAAGGAGCACAATATCAATGTGAGAGAGAGAGAGAGAGAGAGAGAGAGAGAGAGACTTAGGTAGAGAAGGGCCAACAAGAGGTTGAAGATAAGGGTTTTGTGTTTGGAGATGAGATAAATTTCCTCTTCACCCATCCCCATCATCTTCATCTTTCTTTTTTTCTTTCAACTTGTATTTACTACATCCCTATCCACAAATCTAGTACATATCCTTCTCAATCCCCATTTGGATTCTCTATCTATATCTTTCCCACTCAAATTCCAATCTCCCATCACAATCCACCAAGGGATATACAAAACCTTTATTCTTACACCTAAGGGATCATATCACTTCTCCCCTTATCTTTCTATCAATCTCAACTCCAAGAACCACTTTCTTTTTTTAAAGTTAGTATGTTGCCCTACCTAGCCATGCCTTTACACCCTTACATTGACCTTTTCATATTCCTAAGCCTTGATTTCAAGGACATACAAGCTTTACAAGCTTTACAAGATTGACAAAGATCTAAGGAGGAGCAAGACAAGGGATGAGCTAGGAGAGTTCAAGTTCTCATGATGGCCCCAAAGTAAAGGAGCGCGGGAGCTAGGCAAGAAGTAGCACGAGAAAATGATGTTTGCATCTCATTGATTCAAGCCTGAGTACCCTCCTTGGGCTTAAGAATACACATTGATATGATGATAGTAGGTGTATTAGTTCCAAAATGAAAGATAAAATATGGCTAAATTGGTTGAGTTCAAGAATCCTTATGAGCACCCTAGGACTCAAGTAGACAAACAATAGTATTATCACCTATGAGGAAATTTCCAAAAGGAGTATTCCCTCCTATGATGGAACTAGTCCTTCCATCCTAAGTTTAGTTATGCTATTCCTTTTCTAGTAATGATAAGACAATTATTTGATAGCCAAAATAAATCTATCATTAATATTTTTGCTTAATGAAACTTTAGATTAAATTTTTGGCTTTCCTTAAGGAAGTTATGCTCAAAGGGATGATAAGTTAAATATTTAGCTTTACTTGAGATGAAAGGACAATAGATTAATTGTTAATAAGCTATCTATGCGAACATAAAAGGGAGAGCTAAACTTGACAAGGTTAAACAATCTTGACATTGTTTTAAAAATCCATTTCATCAAGCCCTTGTCCTTAAAAAGAATTAGCTAAGAAGAGTAGTAACTTTTTAGCTAAGGAGTGCAAGGCGTTATCCTTACTACAAAGTTTTAAAGATAAATATTAGTTAAAGACGTAATTTAGGAACCTATACACTTAGAAGACCTCTTTCCAAGATCCTCGATTAAGTTTTTTTTTTTTTTTAACTCTTCAACAAGTTGTAATAACAAATCCTATGACTCTAGCAAAAGGTTGAGGGAATCTAAGATATTGATAAACCATTAAGTTAAACTGAAAAAACAAGTGAATTTCCAAGACCTTGATAAACCATTAATTTAAACATAGAAACAAGTGAAGTTCCAAGACTAGACTAAACTAAAGATACTCAACTAGTCCCTAATAATAATTTCCCCTCAAGGAGATAGGCATAGGGTTATGTCAAGTTGATCGCACCTTAGACAAGCACTATTTGAATAATTGTGTATCCTAAGCTAAGGTTACAACTTTGGAGATGCATGGTAGACCCCACCCAACATTAGCCACCACTACAAGGAAACACAAGTATAGCGAGGGCGGGTAGCGACACAGGAATAGCAGCGTCGCTATTTGCGATGCAAATAGTGACACCCCACAGGGAAAAAAAAGAGGGCCGAAATTGGAGTGCGTTTCATTTCGCGCATTCGTGAAACATTTCGAGAGGGAGAGCGAGAGAGAGAGCGACCGTTTTGAATAGAGGGTGAGAGAGGGAGAGGAAGAAGGCTTGCCGCCACCGCCGCTGCTGTTCGCGAAGGAGAGGAGGAGCCGCCGTCGCGAAAAGGAGTTGCCAAACCCTCGCCAAATCTTTACGGTGAGTCCATTCTCTCTCTCTTTTGCTTGTTTAGGGTTTAATTTGTGTATATTGAGAGAGAGAGAGAGAGAGAGAGAGAGGAAATGAGAGAGAAAGAGAGGGAGAGGGAGAGGGAGAGGGAGAGGGAGGGAGAGAAAGAGAAAGAGAGGGAGAGGGAGAGGGAGAGGGAGGAAATGAGAGAGGGAAAGGGAGGGAGAGAAAGAGAAAGAGAGGGAGGGAGAGAAAGAGAGGGAGAGGGAGAGGGAGAGGGAGGGAGAGTGCATTCTCTCTCTTTTACTTTTGCTTATATGAAATGTGTATATATATTGAGAGAGGGAGAGGAAATGAGAGAGAAAGAGAGGGAGAGAGAGAGGGAGGAAATGGGAGAGGGAGGGGGAGGGAGGGAGGGAGGGAGGGAGGGAGAGAGAGAGAGAAAGAGAGGGAGAGGGAGAGGGAGAGGGAGAGAGAGGAAATGGAAGAGAGAGGGGGATGAAATGAGAGAACGAGAGGGAGGGAGAGTGTATTCTCTCTCTTATTTATTTATTTTTTGTATAATTTGTGTATAATGAGAGAGGGAGAGGGAGAGGGAGAGAGAGAGGGAAATTAAAGAGAGGGAGAGGGAGACATATAATAGGGAAATGAGAGAGGAAGAGGGAGGGAGACATTAAACATAATAGGAAAAATTAGAGAGGGAGAGGAAATGAGAGAGGGAGAGGGAGGGAGAAGAAATGAGACTAAGAGAGGAAGAGAGCAAAAGGAAGTGAAAGAGGGAGAGGAGAGAGAAAAAAGAGAGAGAATGAGAGGAGAGAGAAAAAGAGATAAGATGTTAAACATAATAGGAAAAGAGAGAAAGAGAGGGTATGGGTGAGGGTGAGGGCGAGGGAGGGAGAGGAAGAGAGAAAAGGAAATGAGAGAGGGAGAGGAGAGAGAAAAAGAAATGAGAGAGAGAGGAGAGAGAAAAAGAGAGAAAGATCATTAAGCCTAATGGGAAAAGAGAGAAAGAGAGGGTTAGGGTGAGGGAGGGAGAGGAAATGAGAGAGGGAGAGAAAGAAAGAAAGGGAAATGAGAGAGGGAGAGGAGAGAGAAAAAAATGAGAGAGGGAGAGGAGAGAGAAAAAGAGAAAAAAATCATTAAATCTAATAGAGAAAGAGAGGATCAGGGTGAGGGAGAGACAGGAAATGAGAGAGGGAGAGAAAGAGAGAAAGGTAAATGAGAGAGGGAGAGGAGAGAGAAAATGAGAGAGAGAGAGAGGAGAGAGAAAAAGAGAGAAAAAACATTAAACCTAATAGGGAAAGAGAGAAAGAGAGGGTGAGGCTGAGGGAGGGAGAGGAAGAGAGAAAAGAAAATGAGAAAGGGAAAGGAGAGAGAAAAAGAAATGAGAGAGAGAGGAGAGAGAAAGATCATTAAACCTAATGGGAAAAGAGAGAAAGAGAGGGTCAGGGTGAGGGAGGGAGAGGAAATGAGAGAGGGAGAGAAAGAAAGAAAGGGAAATGAGAGAGGGAGAGGAGAGAGAAAAAGAGAAAAAAATCATTAAAAATCTAATAGAGAAATATAGAAAGAGAGAGTCAGGGTGAGGGAGGGACAGGAAATGAGAGAGGGAGAGAAAGAGAGAAAGGGAAATGAGAGAGGGAGAGGAGAGAGAAAAAGGAATGAGAGAGAGGAGAGAGAAAAAGAGAAAAATCATTAAACCTAATAGGGAAAGAGAGAAAGAGAGGGTTAGGGTGAGGGAGGGAGAGGAAATGAAAGAGGGGGAGAAAGAGAGAAAGAGAGAAAGGGAAATGAGAGAGGGAGATGAGAGAGAAAAAGAGAAAAAATCATTAAACCTAATAGAGAAAGAAAGAGAGGGTGAGGGTGAGAGAGGGAGAGGAAATGAGAGAGGGAGAAAGAGAGAAAGGGAAATGAGAGATGGAAAGGAGAGAGAAAAAGAAATATGAGAGAGAAAGGAGAGAGAAAAATAGATAAAAATCATTAAACCTAATAGGGAAAGAGAGAAAGATAGGGTCAGGGTGAGGGAGGAAGAGAAAATGAGAGAGGGAGAGAAAGAGGGAGGGAGAGGAAATGAGAGAGGGAGAGAAAGAGAGAAAAGTAAATAGGACCTTACAATAAGCTTAGGGCACTATGATAGTGTGTACTAAGAATGAGTCCACCTCACTAAGAATAGGATTGGTGATTCACCTCACTAAGAATGAGTCCATCTAGGTACAAAGGGTACAAATACATTATACTAGAAACTACATTATAGAAGCTTCCACTTGTGTTGGCACAAGGGTACCATCATATTTCACCCTTCCCCTCTCTATATTTGTGTATGCATCTACATATAAAGGATACAAATAAAAACAAACAGAAGAGAAGCCAAATAGACAAATGTAACAATATGTGGGTATAATAGTCAGTGTTACAACTTCTCTCTTCTTCTTTACTACCCATATTTGCTATTGTACCCAAGTATTATGAAGGTAGATAGATAGATAGAAAAATATATATATAGATAGATAGGTAGATAGGTAGATAGATAGATAGATAGATAGATAGAAAAATAGATAGGTAGGTAGATAGATAGATATGCTAGGTACTACGTAGCCGTGGTCGTAGTCGTGGTCATAGAAAAAGAGAGAGATGGAAGGAGAGAATAACAATCTAAGAAAAAAAATGAATGATAACAAAAACAAATTGTTTGTTGTAACATAGACAAAATGAAAAATGAAAAATGTGCTGTTGTTCAAGATCGCGAGGCGTATCTTAATCAGCGTGTCCCATGTCCTTGCTCTCAATGCAAGCTAGCAATTAGACGAAAATGTCGATTATCTATAGAACACGTACGACGATTTGGCGAGTTTCAATATGAGATCATTGATCAGGTGATTGCAGATTTTCAACAAACGGTAAGAAAACTTAATATCAATCATGCATTATACTCGTAAGCTAATTGAATACCATATACAATAAGATTGGGTCTCGATGGCAAATTTTCTATCCAAGGAGGTGATGTCTCATCCCAAGGAGGAGTGCACCCTTTGCGGCCAATTAGAAGAGTATGTGGGCGTGCAATGGATGGAGTGCAGGAGCCAATCCACCACTTGCAAGGCCAATCTATACCGTCAATACCAGAGGAGACAGGCAGCCTTCTAGACCTACCTACAATCTTGGAGCTTGAGATTGAGGCAATGATCAATGCATTGATTCCCATGGATGTCGAGACTTCTGATCCGCTTAGAGAGGAAGCATCCATACCACTATATGATGGGTGCCGAGTATCTTGCCTAAAGAGACTGCTTGCACTCTTAAGTGTACAAGCAAAATATGGGTGGAGTGATACGAGTGTGACCGAGTTGTTCAAGTACCTTTTACATATGCTTCGTTGATTTTTTTTTTCGGCACTAATATTACAAACGTTTGTGCTTTTTCAAGGTGTTTATGATTTTTTTCAGGTTATTGAAATATCATATATTACCATCTGCAAATACCATGCATGAGTCTCGTGATGATGCACGACATGTTTTATGAAAGCTTGGCATGGACTACAATAACATCCATGCATGTATCAACGATTGCATACTGTTTCGAGGAGAATATGAGACTATGGAGACATGTCCAAAGTGTGGTGCTCACAGATATCGACAAGACTTGCAAGGGCAAACCATCCCTCAAAAAGTTCTTAGACACTTTCCGCTTATCCCCCGCATAAACCACATGTTTCGTACGTCCCGGCATGGCGAGCTTGACAATGTGGCATGCAGAGAATAGGTCCACGGATGGAGTTCAACGAATATCAGTGGATTCACGTGCATGGAGCCACATTGACTCTACCTTCCCAGGCTTTGTCGGAATGCCAAGGAATCTTCGGCTCGGTCTTGCAATGGATGGCATAAACCCATTCAGTCTGCGCTCAACTTCTTACAGTGTGTGGCCTAAAGTCCTTGTCAATTACAATATCCCTCCATGAACTCAAGGAAGGTTTCCTTAGACGACCTCCAACACGTATGAACGTCGCAAGCTGGTACGAGCTGAAAATGATCCATGCAGAATCACATCCAAACGGAATGCAGCGGTTCTCAGTTTTCTACGAGTTGCCATATTGGATCCACTTTTTACAGGTCAACCACTTGTTGGATCCCATGCATATTTTCAAGAATGTGGGCAGCTTGCTATGGGACCACATCACAGGAAAGAGAGACACTATAGGGGCACGAATGGATTTGAAGGAGGTACGTAAGATGGAGGCGCTTTGGCCGCAATCGAGTACTGATGATCGTGTGCAGCTTCCTCACGCTCCTTGGGTTTTGTCCACTAAAGAAGAGCGCATTGTGAAGCAAGAAGTCAAGTCTATCCGCACTCCGATCGGTATGATGCATTCTCTTAGATCCGTATTTTCTAAAGACGACCAATTATCAGGGCTAAAATCTCATGACTGGCATAAGATATGTCAGGTTTGTACTACGAATGGATTATAATTGGCGTGTGCATTTTGCTATTTGGAGTGTAGCCATTATTCATAATGCTTTCTCATTTGTGGCAATTTGTACTACCGATCGCGATCACAGGATGTCTTACTGCAAAAATACGCGGGGCCATTTACAGGTTATCAACTTTGGTGCAATGGATCTCATAGAAGGATATTAAGACGTCCTCTATTGATTCCACGAGGTGGGGAGCAGTGGAGTCGGTCAGTCTCTTTGAGAAATACCTGCCCACCAGCAAGCTCACGATACAAATCCACCTTCTTGTGTATCTTGTAGATGAAGTGGAGATTGCTGGACCTGTCCATACGCGATGGATGTTCTTCTTGGAGTGCTTCATGAAAACCCTCAAAGGCTTTATGTGACAACGAGCTCGGCTAGAAGGTAGCATGGCTAAAGGTTGGTTGGTGTTTGAGGCGCTAGTGCATATTTCACAATGGCTACCAACGATGAATCCAGACAATGAAATGCTATGGTTGTTGAAGGACGATGATAGACTAACCGGAGATGTGGTGGTTGGAAATGGGGTAGAAAAAAGAATGGATGCCTCAATGAAGGAGAATGTGAATCGCTTTTGTATGTTGTACCATGCCTTTATGGAGACGTGGCTCGCCAAGTACTAGATCGCTAGGCAAGATCGAGAGGAAGCGCGAGCTGAATTCCGACGTAGTATGCATCATCGACCGATTCGATATCTCGAAGGCATGGAGGAGATGCCGCGGTTTATGTCAACACGATGGTTGCATGGAGCTTTGACCGCAGCATCTCGTGAAGGGACAGAGGTCTCAATGGAGGAGTGGGAATTCTCGAGGGGATGTAGTCCAAAGGTGATGAGGGGTTTAGAATTTATTGTATCTAAATTTTATATGTGACATCTAATTTGAGTGTTTCAATATACAGTACAAAATATATAGTGCAGCGTGGTCACGCGGATGGCATTTTCGCATGGAGCGTATTGAAAAAATGCGCTCCACAATGGATTGTTGTATCATGGCAAGGTTCGAGCAAGAGAGCCGGCGACGAGCAATGGATCCAAACACGGTTGTGGATAAGATGGAGTATTTTGGGAACTTGCAAAGTATTGTTACGGTGGATTACCGTAGCTTCTCCATGATACTATTCGATGTGCTGTGGTTCAAAGTGGTACTTGGAGGAGCTGGAGCAACAGTTCAATGAGGTCCATCTGGATTTCTCAAAATAGATTCCGAAAAAAAATGGACGGATTTGCGCGACACCTTTGTGTTGCCGGCCCATTGTGAACAAGTGCATGGACTCATTTGTTTGCTAATTGTATTACGATATGGTTTATGTCACAATGTTTTGAACTCTCTTGTACGTGTTTGTGAACATGTAATCTTCTATCCAAACCCCCGACAACCTCAATGGTGGTATGTTACCTTCAACTCCCCGAAGTGCAAGAGTATATGATCAAAGCGATGTTGCGAGCATAGATGAAGATAATATGCAAATAGAGGGGTCGATATTGCAAGGGGTGGAGGCTGTCGAAAGCTTGGAGCTAGCATCGGCTAACAATGATGGAAATACAGGAGTCCAAGAATTCTTTGAGAACGAGGTGGACTTATCCTTTTGTGATGACATGTCTATCAACCTTCCAGTGTATGCGGAGTTGTATCAAGAGATTGACATGGGACCATAGGATACTTCATACTTAGAGCATCCACTTACTCAATTCATTGACCAATCGCTTATAAGGGTACATAAGATATGCATTTTAAGTGAGATTTTTTAAAAAATAATTTATATTAATGTGCTTTGTATGATTTAAATTGATTATTCTAACATCATTTTTTGTCTGTGCAGGTGACATTTTCAGGATGAGTCGAGGGACGAGTGATGAGGAGTTACATGATATCTTCACACGCATGTCTCCAGACCAGATCGCGAGATTCAAAGATATGGCTGACCAGGAGCTGTCTCGGTCTTCGTCAGGGCGCTCTGCTAGATCTACTTCAGCACGATCGGATACTTCGGCTTCGAGCAGACGAGCTCGACACTCCAGACTTGGGCCAGAGAGGGAGGGAGTGCTTCGGGGTTAAGGGGATGCTGCAGAGATACGGATGCAGTGAGCCCGTGGTCTACACGGAATACATGTATGACTCCTCGCTCTCGTGGCCCTTCCAAGGAGCGTGGCTCGGGCTCAGGTGGATGCTGTGGAGGCACGGACGCGGTGTCTCCGTCTCATCGTTCAGCTAGAGTTGTATCACCTCAGGGATTTGTCACACCTCTGGGGACATCTACTCCAGTTACTCCTCAACCATCAGCAGGTGGCATCCCTATGGGTGCCACTCCAAAGAGATATTATCGTGGTCGATACACCGGATGCACAGGGGTCTCCTGGATATGCCCAGGAGCGTGGACGCAAATGGGAGAGGACCCATCTTAGGCAAACTCTAGGGGGATATGGATATCTAGTCGATGGTAGGTCAAGAGCCATCATCATGAATGATGAGGAAATGAGGGTGATGGCTCGCATGAGAGAGTTGTGCCAACAAGTTTTTTTTCATGTCTTAGATCATTGGAAGAACATACCGGAGGGGAGCAAGGACTACATAGTAGCATCCTTGCACGAGGAGTTTTCGGTTCCAGCCTCAGTAGATAGATTCTCTACGGGCTGGATGATGGATTGCATGCGTGCATGTATGTCACATAGATGATTCGACATACTCAAGGCAATCAAGAGTGGGACTGCAAAGCCAGAGTGGTTAGATACAGATGATTGGCGCCGACTGAGGGAGGAGGCTACAGATTCTCCAGGACATTGGAGTCAGCAGCGCGAGGCGGCGAGGGCACGACTCGAGGCCGGAATGGTCCATCATCTTGGGAGTGGCGGCCATAGGACATATTTGGAGGACTTTGTAAGTTTTTATTTTGTTTTACTTTTTTTTTTTTTTTTGCAATATCCTTTGTACTGACAATCATGTTTCTAACAGTTAGCATTTTGTTTTCTTTGCAGCAGCTCACACACCTTTATTTTTGAGTCGCCTGATCTATGTAGACATTTTCTATGTATTAGTGATATCTTGCCATGATTGTACCAATCACTTATTATGCGATCATGTATTTATTTCATGTATCAGTGTTATGATTTCAGTATACAATGTTTTTGTTAGCAAGCGCATTGTACACAGTGCAGAAACTATTTTGTATGGCTCTAATAAAGCACACATTGCTATATGTGCTGCTCTGCCACAATTTTTTTTTACATGTTACCATCGCTATTAGCATCACAATTTTTACAGCTCGCGTCGTTATTGGCGTCGTTATTTATGTCGCAAACCATTGCTATCAGCGTCGGTATTTGCGACGCTGATACTAACGCCAATACCAATGCTAATAGAGACAGTGATACCGACTGTTCTATGGCATCGCCAATAACGACGCTTTTTGCGACGACGGGAGCAAATTTTGTTATTTGCATTTTCATTACTTTTAACGTCAGTATAAGGCCTATATCTTGTAGTGCACGGAGCTCTTCACTGAGTTGTTTATCTACACTAAATGTTAGGACCAATATTGGACATGAGAGATCTCCCAAAAGGCCATGATGCTAGGACTAGGATAGGACTAGTCTAATCCCCTATGAGCCGAGGGTAAGTCTCTCAAAAGCAGTTGATGCTAGTTGAGGGTAAATTGGTGGTTTGTGCCTTCAGATGGTATTCTATGTATGGACAAAGTTGATGTAATAAGCCAATAATTGTTAAACTTTGGTATAAAGCTTATGCTTTTTAGAGAAAACTATTTTATTACTATTGTTAAATTACATGAATGAACCTTGTTTTAACATATTGATTAATGTGATAGATAATTAGAAAGTGAACTTCACCCCATCTCTAATGGAAAGTAGGAGGGCAAATCCCCATCTTGCTTGGGAAGTAGGAGAGCGAATCCCTAATAAGTTTGTCCTATGGTAGGGTGCTCTTGATTGGCCAAGAGGTTTTTTACGAGAATACATATATTAAAAACTTCTAGGAAGAGTCAAATGCTAACTACCTTTGAGTGGTGTCGTAGATTCCTTGACTTGGTGTCATTTTTGGGGACCAGATTGAGACTTTACCCTAAAAGTAGAGAGGTCCATGCATTTAGCTTTACCTTGTTTCTCACTCTCTTTGAAGTCTAAGACATGAGTTCACTTCGATTCGGATTGTTTTGCATAAGGACCTGCCCATAAGCAACACTAGAAATTTGTTAAGAGACCTTAGAGTTGAAGTTTGTGGCACCAAGTAATTCCTCCTGGGACTGAGGCGAAACTTCCCTTGCGAGAGGGTAGACTCAAGTGAACATAGGCCATAAAGTTTAGAAATTTTGTGAGATTTCTAGATGGAGTCACTTATGTATCTTCCTTGATGGAGTATCAAATTCATGCTATCAAGGATTCGTTAAATAGGCACATGATAGAATTCATATTACATGTGCCTTAGAGCTATTGGTAGTGATTCATGCTCTAAAGTTATTGAGACACTACTTGCTTGGGAAAAATTTTATGTTAGTCCTTAATCATAAGAGTCTCAAAAGGATATTTACCCAAATATGGGACAACAAAGGTAGATTGAAGTCTTTCACGAGTATGATTTCAAGATTAAATACTAGTTAGGCAAGAAGAATGTCAATGCGAATGCAATGAACCGCAAGGCATTCCTCAATTATCTCATCCTGGAGGAACTCTTAATGGCATAATCACTAGCTACTATACTATTGATGCCAAGCAGTCCCATTATCCAAATAGCAAAGAAAGAAGCATCCAATGATCCAAAATACTGGCATTTAAAAATAGATATTCAAGTTGAGTAATATCCCAAGTTATGGCTTAAGTATCAAGACTTTTCTAATGAAGAAGGACTTGTCTACTTCAAAACAAGACTATGCATTACCGCAAGTCAAGAACTAAAGAAGAAGATATTCATGAAAGCCCATGATGCCCCATTCTCAACTCACTCTAACTATGCCAAAATACTCAATGCAATGAGAAAGAGCTATTATTGGGAGAAGTTAAGGGTGATGCACTTAAATACATCACTCAATATCTAAGCTGCCAATGGCAAGTAAAAGCCACAAGCATGTCAAGATGCCATGCAAGGTCTAACCACTTGATATTCCTCAAATGAAGTGGGAGCTCATTAGTATGGATTTTGTAGTAGGGTTATCCTCAATCCAAGGAGGTTACAACTCTATCATGGTGATTGTGGACATGCTAACCAAGGTTTCTCATCTTCTCCCCAATCAAAACAAACTACATGTAATGAAAGCAATCAACCATGGAATGAAATCTAACTGAAATTGAAAATTAACTAAGCTACAACAAAGAATTAACAAATCTATTGCACCAAGACATCCTCATCATGTATTAATGGTTTGAGATTCAAGAATACATGACGGCCATGGCTGAGTGCTTCATAGGCTAGAAAGAAGCTAACTCCAAGAAAATGGTAAAGCCAAGATTATTGAATGATCAAAAGATGTCTTGCCTTTGGCCTCTAGTCCCTTTTATTCTAACCCTCTTCCAAACTTAAGGGCTGTTCACACATGTACATATAGGCTAAAGCTAAATTTACAAAGGCTGGAATTAATCCAAGGTGCAAATATTAATGTTGTATTTTCCTTCATGACAAACCATCCCTTCCTGAAGATGGTTTTGTCCTCAAAACCAAGAAGTAAGGGCCTATATCCAAGTCAAGAATAATAGTAATCATGCCCATTCATCTTCCAAATGATAAGAAAGCTCTGTCCATGAAAAGAAGACCTTTTGCATACCAAACTGTGAGAAAACTGGCTGCTGTCCAAACAGGGCTGATTCACTAAAACTGCCATAACTTTTGATATATTGGTCCAAATATGGCGTACGAGGTGTGGAAACGAAGTATACACTCCCAAGCATCACCCCATAACATCAGAATCAAATTTTGATAAAGTCAGGATAGTTTTATTGTCTGCAGAAATTTCATACAGCAAGCTGTCTCTGCACAGTCACTACATACTGCATCATATATCATCCTGTAATAGCCAAGGAAAGTTACTGACATAAGTGGATGGTTGCCAAGAAGACTCTTCAATGGGCAAATTCTTCCACTTAATAAGATACTCAATGAGAGTACGATTTCTGAGAACTTTCTCTCTCTTTCCAATAATGCTTTCAGGTTCATATATGATCAGTCCTGCCTCATCCAATGGTGGTAACTCTTCCAATACTTGTACATCGGGCCCAACATACTTCTTCAGCTGTGAAATATGGAATACATCATGTATTCTAGTGGAGGATGGTAGCTGAAGTTTATAAGCAAGCTCTCCAACTTTGTCTAGAATCAAATATGGTCCATAAAACCTATGAGCAAGCTTGTTATTCCCACCCTTTAGTGAAGCATAATGCGTCTTGGGCACTTTGAGAAATACCCAATCTCCAACCTTGAAGTCTAAATGTCTTCTTTTCTCATCAGCATAGACCTTCATTACATCTTGTGCTTTCCTTATGCTGTCCTTGCATTGCCTCATGAGCAACTCCATTCTTTCCAACTCTTCCTTTGCTTGTGGGTTGATGTCTTCATGAAATAAAACTGATGGAAGTTGAACTTTATACCCATAAAGTGCTTCAAACGGAGACATCCCAATGCTCATGTGATGCGTGTTATTATAGCAAAATTCAGCAAGGTGGATCCAACGATCCCATGAAGCTTGTGTGTCATGACAATAGTGCCTAAGGTACACTTCCACCCAATGATTTACTCTCTCCGTTTGCCCATCAGTCTGAGGGTGATAGGCCGTGCTAGGAGTGAGGAAAGTACCCATAGAGGAGAATAGACTTTTCCAAAAGTTGCCCATAAACTTCGAATCACGGTCTGATACTATTCTCATAGGCATACCATGTAGTTTGAACACACCTTCCATAAATTGCTCGGCGACTTGTCTTGCTGAATATTGGACTTTAGTTGGGATAAAGTGGGCTGATTTGGTCAATCTATCAACTACCACATAGATACTATTCCATCCATGACTGGTAGTAGGCAATCCCGTTATGAAGTCCATGGAAATATCTGTCCATTTGCCCGTAGGTATAGGTAAAGGCTGAAGTAAGCCAGCTGGTAATAGAGTGGAATCCTTATTTTGCTGACACTCCAAGCATTGAGATACATACTCTTTAACATCTTTCCATAGACCTTTCCAATAAAAACTTTGATGAACTCTATCAAACGTCTTGAAAAGGCCCAAGTGACCAGCCATTGGCGATGAATGCATCTCTTGAAGCACCTTCAGCTTGAATTTACTGCTGGGAATCAAGTACACTTTACCTTTAAACCATAAGAGGCCATTATGCACTTTAAAATTTGGAAATTCAGCATCACACCCTTGTTGTAATTTCTGTAAAATATGGGCAGCATGCTCATCAAGCACATATTCCTCTTGAATGTCTTCAATCCACTCCTTATAGATGGTGGACACAGTAGATAGACTGCATGCCCACATTCTTGATAACGCATCAGCCACCACATTATCCTTGCCAGCCATGTATGATATTTCAAAATCATATGATTGCAAAGTAGCCAACCATCTCTTTTGCTTGGGAGAAAGATTGGGCTGCGAGAGAAAATATCTCAAGACCCTATGATCGCTTTTGACTTTGAAGTGTGTCCCATAGAGGTAGTGGTGCCATTTCTTGATTGCATGTAAAATAGCAAGCATCTCCTGCTCATAAACATGCATCTCTCTCTCTTTGTCATCAAATTTTCTGCTCTCAAATGCAATGACACCATGCTCCTGTACCAAAACTGCTCCCAAACCTCTACCACTGGCATCTGCATAAATGGTAAAAGTCTTGGAGAAATCAGGGCAAACTAGTATGGGTGCTGAAACAAGCAATTCTTTCAGCTCATTAAAGCTCTTGTCCGCGATCTCATCCCAAAAGAAGGCCTCCTTTTTCAGCCGATCGGTAAGAGGAGCTGCAATATGAGCATAGTTTTTCATAAACCGTCGGTAAAAGGATGACAAACCAAGGAACCCTCTTAATGAAGTGGCATTGGTTGGTGTAGGCCATTCTTTGACGCACTGAACCTTCTTAGGATCCACTTTGATTCCATCTTCTCCCACTATATGACCCAAGTACTCCACTTCCTTTGTCATAAAAGAGCATTTAGTGGCCTTGGCAAACAGTTTGTGTATCCTCAATATGTCAAAGACCTCTTTTACATGCTGCAAATGGTCTTCTTTATTCTTGCTATAGATCAAAATGTCATCAAAGAATACCAAAACTGTTTTAAAGAGCAATGGCTGAAGTATCTTATTCATGAGAGACTGGAATGTGGCTGGAGCATTTGACAACCCAAAAGGCATAACCATAAATTGATAAAGACCCCTCTCCGTCCTGAAGGCTGTTTTGAATTCATCCCCTTCCTTCATGCGTATTTGATGATATCCCGATCTCAAGTCAATTTTTGAAAACACCTTGGCATCCTTCAATTCATCTAAGAGATCATCTATTCTAGGTATGGGATACCTATTCTTGATAGTGACCTTGTTGAGATCGCGGTAATCAATGCACATTCGAAAGGAGCCATCTTTCTTCTTCACAAGAAGGACTGGAGAAGCAAAAGGTGATTGGCTTGCCTTAATGAGACCCATTTCCAAAAGCTCTTTGACTTAGCGTTCTACCTCTTCTCTTTCCACTTTGGAGAGGCGATATGGTGGTTTGTTGATGGGCTTTGTATTGGGCAGCAAGTCAATGGGATGATCCACTTCTCTTTTGGGAGGAAGAGAGGTAGGTGGCTGGAAAATATCATCATATTCTTTCAGCAAATTGCAAAGACATGGGTCCATATTGTTGGTAGGAGAAGAGGGCTGATCCTCTTCAATCTTGGAAAGAAGAATGGTGAACATACATGCCTTTGCATTTATCTCTTTCTTAACCTTCTTGGGACTGATCATCTCCATTCTTTTCTTTTCAGCTCCATGTAGTGTTACTTGTTGTCCACACCATTTAAACTCCATTTCCATGTTGTTGAGATCCATGGTAAATCTGCCCAAAGATTTCAGCCAGTTGCAGCCAAGTATTATATCAATGGGACCCATTTCTAATGCAATTAGACTCACTGATGTAGTGCACAATGGAGAAAAGGTGATAGGTACATTTGGACAGCATTGATTGCTCATCTCAAAATTTCCATTTGCCACTTGGATTTTGAGTGATGTAGGCATTTCATGCGTATTCAATTTCAGCCCATTGAGTGACTTAGCATTAATGAAGCTATGTGTACTTCCCGTATCTATGAGTATATGAGCGGTCCTTCCCTTGATTTGACCTTTAAGGCGTAGGGTATTATCCCCTCTTGAACCACTCCATGCATCACTTGATATGGCACATAGCGATGGATGTAAATCAGTCCATGAATCATCCAAATAATGACCACCCGGGTTGAAAGGAAACCCATCCATCGGATCATAGAACTCTTCATGGCCATTCTCTTCATTTCCATGCGCCTCTTCTTGAGTTGTTGTGACATCAAGCTGAGCCAAGCTTCCTTCAATAGATTCACCATCGGAATCATCCTCGATGATCATGCTAATCTTCATATTTTTGGCCTTGCATTTGGACTTATGATTGGGTGACCATTTCTCTCCACATTTGTAGCATAGACCTTTAGCATACATATCTTTGAGCTTATCATTCGATACATGTTTGCCTTGAGTAGGGACTGAAGTTTTGGCATTTATATCAGTCCTCTTTCCATCAAATCTATTTTCAGCATTAGGTCTGAAATTACTGCTTTGTTTTGACCCAAACACAGTAGGAAAAGTGGGTATCTTGCTGTAGGTATTGCTGTAAGTATTTGATGGCTTCCCAATATACTGAAAATTAGTTTTAGCATGCCCATAATGGCCTGATGTCCTTGAGAACTGCGTAGGCTGAAAAGAATGCCCTGTTTTTGGCTGAAAACCCTTGTATTTCTGCCCATAACGTTCAGCCAATTGAATGGCAGCTTGTAGGGATGTAGGATTCATGGCTCCAACTTCAGAAGAAAGAATAGGTTCCAAACCAAATATGTATTTATTCAACTTGGCACTATCGGAGATCCCATGAACATACATCGAGAGGTTCAAAAACTGATTTGAGTACTCTCTAACCGAGAGACCACGTTGCTCAAGAGCATACCACTTTTTCTCTAACCTCTCTTTTTCAATAGGGGAAACAAAGACTTCAATCATAGCATTTTTCAATGCATCCCAAGACAAGAAGTCATGTCCCATCCTCGCCATATATCTCCACCAAGTGTGAGCATAGCCTTCTAGATGAAGGGCTGCAAATTTTACCTTGGCATTCTCGGGCCTTGGGTAAAGAGAAAAATACATCTCTAACTTGTCAAACCACTCCTCCAACTCCGTGGGTGAAGGGTTCTCTCCCTTGAAGTTTGAGATAATTATTTTCTCCTTGTACTCTCTCTCGTATTGAGGAGGTTGTCCATTAGGGTGCTACTGCCCACTATGGTTTTGTGGCCCAAAAGAATTGCCAAAAGGTCCTTGCCTAGGATATTCATTATTTCCATGCCCTTGTGCATAAGGAATTTGCTGTCCATAATGCATACCATGACTTTGTGGCTGGAAACAATGTCCTTGAGGATGAAAGTATGTGTTGCTCACATTGGGAGGTTGTCCATGCATCGGTGAATTGAAAGGTGGTTGCTGCCCATTATTTTGCTGATTCCAACCATGATTTGACATGGGACTTGGCCTATTGGCCTGCACTTGAGGAGAGAAATTATGTTGTGGCTGTCCAAAAGCATTTGGGGCTGAATTCACATGTCCATGTGGCTGCCCATAAGAGTTTGGGGTTGAATTAATATGGACTTGCTCATAACCGCCAACATTTGCTTGAGGGTAAAATTGCTTGTAGAAAGAGTTGTACCCATGGATGTCTTCATCATGCTTTGAGTTTGTTTGCACTCTTTCTTGAAGATCCTGCCCATGTGGCTGAAAGTGACCCTTTTGTTGATGGAATTGTGGCTGAAGTGAAGTGGGATGAGCAAAATCCTTAGCTTTAGATGATTCTCCAACTTCAAATTGACCTACCACCTTAGGAGTAAGTGGTTTAGGTGGTTCTTCAGCCCTATGCGGGTGTGGGATATTAAGACCAGCTGTAGGCAACATTTTCTCACCAAGAAGTGCTACAAGCTTGTCAATACCCAACCTCATACCCTCGAAACCTGATTTCATATCCTTTATGTCATTTGACAATTGCTGAAAACTGTTTGAATTCATTGAGATATGAGACGCTCTATGGGTTGATTGGTAGGGGAGTGAGTGGAGCTTGCATCGACCTCATCGTTCTCATAATGCATTCGATAAATGGCATCTTGAGAAGTGTCATGATGTTCACCCCTTTCCTGTTGATGTTCATCCCTATCCTGCTGATATTCCCTCAATTCTTCATTGATAGTATCCAAAACAGGGTCTCTCTTCTTATTTCTAGCCATGGGTTGATTTCTGTCCTGAATTTCTGTAGTAGAAAAACTTGATTATCTTTACTTCTAGAGCTCCAAATTACGAGTTCTCTAGCTCTGTTCAAAGCTTGAAGAGCCCTCTATCCAATGATCTATCAAATGTAGAAAATGGATGAGTACAGAAATTTATGTAAGGGATTTTCTGTTGCTGTCTGAAAATTCCTGCAGGCAGTAAATACCCTGTTCTAGTCAATTAATGGCTTGTACCATCAATACCCAGCATGTACCAACTTCATAACCTTGTAGGAGAGTCTCATAAGTCTGCCCATACTGAAAATGACCTCAGTAACCAGTAAAATGGCTGTCAGACTCAAAGTAGACTGCAATCTTTAATGAGGGTATGTATACATACTTTGTTCCAATCTTTCAGACTGAACCATAGTGTCTTTACCATAGGATGTATACATTTTACTATAGCCATATATCTTCATACATTTGCCATACCATACATTTGCTAATATCACAAGAACTCACTGTCCATAACTCATGCTATAGGCTGATTTCAAATGCCTTTGAGATTTGTACCTGCACCTAAACTTGAAAATACGTGGGATCTGAGACCCGAGGGGTTTGCAAAGTTCCCTCTCGGGCCGGGTTGCGCTCCCCTTCAGGGTCCTCGTCGGTAGGGGAGGGTCACCTCACTATTGTCCTACCGACTCGCCCGGCATCCACTTTTTCCTCGTGGGCAAGTACATGGCAAGTGAATTCTAGCTCTAAAAATCAGTATGATATGCATAGAATAGGAAGGAAATACAATTGCCTTTCATTTGCCCTTTTTCATGATATGCAAGATTGAAATTGAAAAGGCTGAAATGTAAATGAGAAGTGGAGAGGTATTTACCTCAGCAATGACTCACTGCTTACAAAGTTTTTTTCTCACTTACCAATTGGGTAATGATTTTCTTATGATCAAGAGGCAAAATAGGCAATCAATTTCATGTCAGGGTTAGGCAATAAAAGATTGAGTAATGAAGCTCAAGAAATTATTGATTTCAATGAATGGAAGTAGATGGGTAATGCTCATTCATTATGGAAGAGTTTGAGACATTTAGAGATGGCCATTTCAGTAAATTGAAGAGGTTTAGTAAAGACAATGACTGAGATAACCTATAGGCTTCATGTAATGCATTAGGCTATGAATAAAAGCTTCATTTAATCCTCTTATTTCTCTTCAGCAATTGGAAATGAGATCAGCAACAATTGGATGTAAAGAGAAATTAAGAGTGATTAGAGTACCTCATTTGATTGATTGGAGAAGAGCATTGTTGATGGAATGACCTTCAATCCATAATGCTTGACATAGGTGGGCTGAGCTTGATAATCCAACTAAAATCAGTCCAAGAGATCTTCAATATTCAAGGATAATCCCTTCCTTGATAAGCTTCAGCTCCATTAATCCCATGAAAGCTCCATGACTCCATAAATGCTCCAAATGTGGGTTGATGAAGACCAATTACCTTCTCTACTTGAAGTAGGTTGCAATAGGTATTAGAGAGGGCTTCAATGTGTCCAAGAGATCCCGAAATTTGAGAGGGAATGCCAAAATTTAATGGCATAAAAGCTTCAGGCTGTCCATTGAACACCTAGACCTCCATTGGCTTCAATCACTTCAATGTCGGTCCAATGTTGATGGATTCTTGAGGGGGAATGGTTGAGGAAGCTTCAGATATGCTTTGTCCACAAAAGCCCCATGAATTGCTTTAAAAATTTCAGGAATCTTTAATGCTGTCCCAAACTGTTACACATAGAGTTTGCAATCTCCATATCCAAGCTCCAACAAAGCTTCAAGCTTCAAGATCAGTCAATGTTGGTACTAGGATGTATGTAGAGGCTTCAGAGAGTATAATAGAACAAAAACCCCTTTGATCTTGATGAAGAAATCTGAAAAATTTGAGTGCTGTCCAGAATTGTCATAAAACTCCATAACCAGGGTTTTGAAGAAGAGGGAACACTCCAAACTGATAAGGATCTTGAAGAAATTGGTGAGATATCTCTTGTCCAAGGTTGGAAGATCAATAGCAATGCATCGAGAGGATCATCACCCTGAATTTCTCACGCAGTATAGGAGTATGTTCAGATGGCGCAAACAGCGTGAGTGCATACTCACGTCCTGGAAATCAGCAATAGTGCTAAGTAGCTACATAAGCTACTCCTCTTGAAGCTCTTGAGGCAGGGGAAGAGGTCATCCAACCCATTCTCATGATAGAAGTGAGAAGGAGAAGATCTGATGTGGTCTTGGCCATGGATTCTTGTGGAAAGCTTGAAGAAATGAGGAAAGGGAAGAAGAAACCCTTCCTTCTCAAAAGTAACCACAGTTAAAATGTCCTGTAACCATTTGTTTGTACACTTACCCCAAATTTTGGCTCAATCTTGATCACGTCCTGCTATTTTGGCTGGAGCCTTCCATTTCTTCCCTTGGTAATGCCAAGAATCACCATCTTCATCCTTGTTTGTAGCAGACCTTCACATATAACTCCGGTTTAAAATCTTCATGTCCTGTCAAGTCCTGTCACTCAAATTCCTAACTATGGTTTGCTCTCTCTAGCCTAGGAAACTGAATCTAGTACTTGAAAATGACTTCTGCAAGGATCTAAGCTACAGCTCTGATACCAATGTAATGAAAGCAATCAACCATGGAATGAAATCTAACTGAAATTGAAAATTAACTAAGCTACAACAAAGAATTAACAAATCTATTGCACCAAGACATCCTCATCATGTATTAATGGTTGGAGATTCAAGAATACATGACGGCCATGGCTGAGTGCTTCATAGGCTAGAAAGAAGCTAACTCCAAGAAAATGGTAAAGCCAAGATTATTGAATGATCAAAAGATGTCTTGCCTTTGGCCTCTAGTCCCTTTTATTCTAACCCTCTTCCAAACTTAAGGGCTGTTCACACATGTACATATAGGCTAAAGCTAAATTTACAAAGGCTGGAATTAATCCAAGGTGCAAATATTAATGTTGTATTTTCCTTCATGACACTACATGACTTCAAATATTGCAAGGCTCTTTATAAAGGAGATTTTTAGACTCCATATGTTGCCAAAAAGAATTGTGAATGACAAGATTCCCTATTTACTTTTCTATTTTAGAAGAGCTCATTTGAAGCCATTGGAACACAACTATGCTTGAGTACAACTTACTACACCCAAACTAATGGCTAGATAGAGTGGGTCAATCAAGTCATTGAAAACATACTAAGGGTGTATTATTATAAATAACCTAAATGGTGGATATGATATCTAGCCTTGGTAGAGTTCATCAACAATGCCTCTTAAAAGCATCAAGATGACCCCTTTCTAGGCTTTGTATAGGCAATATTGCCTTACTCGGTCAACTTGTTTGATCCAACTCTAAAGGTGGAAGCCTCCAAGAAGATGATAGAAGAAATGGATGAACATGTTAAACCCATAAGACAAGATATTCAAGCAGCCAAGGGTGGCCAAAAGGTCTATGATGATCTTGAAGACAAGAGTAGATTTTAAAGGAAGGAGACATGGAAATTCTCCATGTCCACCCAAAGAGCTCACTATCATTGGGTGAATTCAAGAGGCTAAGCCCGAGATATTGTGGGCCTTACAAGATCCTCAAGTATTTAGGGACTAATATATACTAATTGTAACTTCTCAAACATTTGAAAATCCACAATGTACTTCATGTTAGCTTGTTATGTATCCAACCTTGAACATGTTCTTGATTATCAATAAGTTGTAATGCCAATCTAAGAGGCCTTGAGCTTCAACTCATAAAATTACTTGATGTAAAATAATGGATTCTTTGGAATAGAACTATTAGGAAATACCTCATCCACCAATGGAAAGTTTATCTCAAAAAGAGTACCACTTAGATAGCTGAGGATACCTTATGTAAACAATACCCCTCGTTTTTATTCAAATGAGAACATCTTGATTCCTCTAAGCAAGAGAGGATGCAGTATCTCAAGCAAACAATATATGAACAAGGGCTTATTGCAAGTATTACCTTAGCTCTATATGCTTTGCATATCTTATAAAATTAAAAATGATTTATTACACATCTCCATCGTCATGCACAAACTAGAATTGCAATTTTTGCAAGGTAAATAGAGAGAAAGGAATTGACAAGATTAAGAGAGAGCCTAGACTAACATAGCCCTTGCAAATTGGCCTAAAGTGCAACATCCCCCCTTCGAAACTTATCAATCATGTGCTGAAGCATTGTGCTTTGCCCTTATAATGTGGTTGAAGATTAATCACCCATCTGGAAGAAGCATGCTATCAATCAAAGGTGTATGTGCACACGCATGTGTGTGTGTGTGTGTGGGGAGAGAGAGAGAGAGAGAGAGAGAGAGAGAGAGAGAGAGAGAGAGAGAGAGAGAGAGAGAGAGAGGGAGGGAGGGAGGGAGGGAGGGAGGGAGGGAGGGAGGGAGGGAGGGAGAGAGAGAGAGAGAGAGAGAGAGAGAGAGAGAGAGAGAGAGAGAGAGAGAGAGAGAGAGAAGTGTCAAGCATTTCACGTTTGGAGATGACATCAATTCCCTCTCTACCCATCTCCATCATCTTCATCAAATTTCCCTTTTTCTTTTCACTTACCTCTATTGCATCCCTATCCAAAAATCTACTATTTATCCTTCTTAATCCCCATTTGGATTCAATATCTATGTCTCCCTACCTAAATTCTAGTCTCCCATCACAATCCACCAAGGGACATCTAAACCTTCATTATAATAACCAAATGATCATATCACTTCTTGTCTTACATTTTTATCAAGCTCCCTCTCCAAGAACTACTTCCTTTTTAAAAAATCCAAGATCTTGCACTACTTAGGTATACCTTTACAACCTTAACTTGTCCTTTTTGTCTTACTAAGCCCTAAATTGAAGGATGTATGAGTTTTACAAGAGTGACAAAGATCCAAAGAAGAGTGGAACAAGGGATACACTAGGAGGGTTTGAGTGCTCGTGACGGCCCCAAAGCAAAGGAGTGTAAGAGTTGGGCATGAAGTAGCATGGGCAAAGGATGCCCCCATTATATTGACTCAAGCCTAGATACCCTCCTTATGCTTGAAAATACATTTTGGTGTAATAATAGTAGGTGTATTAGTTTGGAAAAGAAAGATAAAATATGGCTAAGCTATAGGAGTTCAAGAATCCTTATAGATGCATTGGGACTCAAGTAGATGGGGGGCAAGAGTGTAGTTACCTAGGAGCAAATTTTCAAAAGAAGTATTCAATTTTCTGATGGGACTAGTCCTTGCCACTGTAATTTTAGTTAAAGTATTCATTTTTCCAGTAATGATGGGACAATTATTTAATAGTTAAAATGAATATGTCATTAAAATTTTTGCTTGATTAAATGTTAAATTAAATTCTTGGCTTTCCTTAAGTAAGTTATGATCAAAGGGATGATAAGTTGAATATTTAGGCTTCAGAAGAAAGGATGATAGATTGAGTGGTAATAAGTTGTCTATGGAAATGTAAAAGAGAGAGCCAAGCTTGACAAGCTCGAATAACGTTGATGTTGTTTTAAAAATTCATTTCATCAAGATCTTGTCCTTAGGAAGAATTAGCTAATAAGAATAGTACTTTTTCATTTAAGGAGCATAATTACTTTGAGGTAGTAAGGCATTGTCCTTACTACAAAGCTTTAAAGTTAAAGACTAGTTAAGATAGGTTAGTTTAAAATGGAAGTTAGGAACCTATACACTTAGAAGACTTCCTTTTGTGATCCTTGATTAAGAAAGTTTTCTTGAACTCTTGAACAAGTCATAATAACAAACCCTATGAGTGTAGCAAAAGAAGCTTGAGTGCTTGAATGCTGGCTACCTCAATGCATCGTTTTAGATCTCGACCTAGCATTGTTTTAGGGGACCAAAGCAATACTTTACACTACATGTAGAAGAGTCGATGCATCTAGCTTCCACTTGTTTCTCACTCTCTTTGAGCCAAATGCGACATGTATCTACTTCAATTCAAGTTGTCTCACACAAACATGTATCTACAACCAACAATAGAAATTTGTTTGGAGACCTAAGAGTCAATTAAGAATCTTTGCTGTAGGTCGATCCTTGTGGGAATGAAGTAGAGCTTCCCTTATGATTCTAAACTCAAGTGAGCCTAGGGCATGCAGTTTGGATATTCCATGGAAGTTTTGGATGGAGTCGCCTAGGTATCTATGTTGATGGACTACCAAATTTGTGTTATATCGAGGATCCATTAGATAGACATGCCGGATTCATATTTCTCTATTAGAGACAATATGTGTACGTCTAGCAAAGTGGTTATGCATTTTAGGTCTATGGATGACTAGTGATCCATCATTAATAGTATCAATGACGAAATAGTTGATTTGGTTTATTGATATTGCTTGAGTATAAGGCCAAATCAACAAGATTAACCAAACAATTTGCCGATCATGAAAATGAGCATTTGAGATCGTTGAATATCCACCATTGAAAGGTTACATTATACAAGAATATCCAATACTTGTAAACATCATGATTCAAGTTCACATTAACAAAGTCTTGAAGTTTAGTGCCCATTATTGAGTATGTATAAGCAATGTGTATCAAAAACTATTGCAATTGCAATAAAAACCAAAAAAGCAAGTATTTTCCATGTCAACAATCTTGGACTATTCAACAGAAGCTACTCTTTTAAGCATGTATCACTTTGTGAAGAAGCAAATAAAAAGCAGATACATTATTGTAACTTGCCATTATATACTGCATTTTGGAGAAACCATATGGATGTTGATTACATAACAAAGTTGTAGTATTGAGAAGGGTGATAGCCTATCATCCAAAGAGGTCAAAGGTAAGAAAATTGTGGTGATGCATAGCTCATGAAAAGAGGCATTTTTAGCACCAAATCAATCATTAAGTTATGATTTGTTACCAATAGGAACATTGGAAACAGCCTTTGGACCAGTAATAGGCAGCGAGAAGGGGCTTGCCCTCATCCGTGTAGGGCGATATGGTCCATTAGCAATCACAACGCTACACCAACCCTAATGGCATCGATGCAATTGCCTATCTCCTTCATTTGCAAAATGTTGCATGGATAGAGTCCCTTCCATATAAAACACTCACCAAACCATTGCTCACCCTTCACTTCAATACACTTGCCCCAACCACCTCCTCCATCATGGGAAGAACATCCCCTATCAAGTAGTGCCTTGCATCATATGAAGGCCAAGGACATCTTCATAGCATGGTAGATGTGATGAGCTGGTCCTTCTTCTCAAAATACATTAATCCTTAGTTTCAAAACCTCCCCCCATCGCAACCCCAACAATCGCATGATGGCTTCCCACATCAAATAATTGGTACCCCCAACAAGCTATCACCTACTCCACCCAACATGTCACCCAAAGTGAAGTGCCCCTAGCATAGGGGGGGGACACTCCAAATGACCATGACACAATTCACTCTCATGGGAGGAGCTAAGAGTCAATGTGCAACTACACACTAGAAGACCAAGGTTCTAACCCAAGGAGGTGGAGTGGCATGAGAGATGCAACCAACACTCAACGACACAACAATAATGATCTCAAATGTACATTCTTGATTTGATACAAATTATACAAACATAGGAAATATTTTTCTTAGCATTTATGAAATTATATAGTCATAGAAAATATTTTTCTTGGTATTTACCAATTATGTAAACATAGAAATTTATTTTTATTGGAATTCACAAATTATATAAGCCTAGAGAAAAGAGAATTAAGATAGTTTAAAGTAGATCATTAAATTTATTGACTAAAAGTACCCTCTTTAATAGAGAAAATCTCACTATTATTAGTTAAATTGAATTTATTAAATTGTATACATAACTATTAGAAATTATTGAATTGCATACGTAACCATTAGAAGCCTAGGATATTCCAATCAACTTTACCAACATAACAAAGTGAAGTACAAATCCCTAGTTTATGAAATAACCGAAAAGCTAATATGATCCTCTTTCGAGAAAATAAAAGCTTAAATTTCCTAGGGAAAATACTGGCCTTGTTAACTTACATAGCTTCCAAGGTAAAAATTAAGATTCTAAGGTTCCAAACTTAGTTTCCATAAGCTAACTTACTTACCTTCCAAGGTAAAAATCACAATTCCAAGGTTTCCAACTTAGTTTCCATAAGTAAATATAAATCTTAACCATATCCTAACTCATTGAAGTCTAGGAATATAGTCAAGACTCATAATAAGGTCAATCCACCAACCTTCAAACAAAGGTTTAGACTGAGAAAGTTTGCAACAAGCAAAGGTCAAAACAAGTTGGAAATTTTAATAAAAACCAAGGGAAAGTTCAATAAATAAGACTAATTAGAATCAAGATTCCAATGGAAAGAAAAAATCCAAGAAGGAGACAAGACCAAGTTGGAAAGAATTGTTGTCAGGTTAAAACTTTACTATGATTGCCTCCCTATTGTGTAGAAATATTGCTTGAAAAAGAATTTCTTGTTCTTACAAATGGTGCATACAAGTTTTCTTGATGCACTTAGGAAGTTTGATTGAATTGATCAAAATCCTAATGTACCAAATTTACAACAGGATAAAAGAAAAGCATGCTAAACCTCCCTTAACGCTAGCTACGGATTCTATCACCAAGGAGGATTGATTTTTGCCACCTTAGAGAGTTCAGACCAACCCCATTAGTGAGAGGTTGCTCCGTAAGTAGGGGATCCTTGGGCAAGAGGAGTTGAGGGTGCAAAGAAGGGCTATGGCTAGTAAAATCTTGGGCTCCTAGGAACCATCCAAACCCTTGCATGACTCAGGATGGACTTCTTGAAGGCCCTAATACTAGTTAGGGGCAAAAATCCTAATAAAATAAAGGCTTTCAAGCCATTGTTTCATATAGATAGAATGTGAAAACTTGTATAAGATTCTCTATAAATAAAGAAGTTGTATTCCAAATGATTATTTTAATTGTTTGTGTGTTGTGACTTAAGTTACATGAATAAACACTATGACTAAAAGGACTAATTAAGAAAGTTGATTTTATTTGTATAGCTTAAATGTGTTAGAGATAAGTAGATAACTAAAACTATCAAATTGAGGGAAGTGGGAGGACAAGATTCCTAAATGAATCTGCCCTAAGGCAGGTTAGTCTCAGTAAGTCAAGAGTTTCTCTACATTTTGATGCATTATAATACAGGGAACATTGACCATAGTTAGCACCTTGACTTTGTATAATTTTAGAGGAACAGAGTGAAACTCTGCCCTATGGGTAGAGAAATCGATGTATCTATACTTCCCCTCATTTCT